>NC_056732.1:1475545992-1475565992 GCF_019279795.1 Protopterus annectens | reverse complement strand
ACCACTCGCTACATACTACCTACCCAAACAAAATAAATACACCACAAACATACACTAACCAAATCCTACTCCTAACCCTAAAATAAAGCACCAAAACTCAACTTCTTACCCTACACTAAACACCACATACACAACTATCTATGCGCTATCCTTAACCCATCCCTAAACCTAAGGTCCGTAACTACCACACACTTCCCCTATGGAGATATACCCAAACAAAATAAATACACAAATACATTTAACAAAACCCTACTTATAACACTACACTAAATCTTACACACATTAGCTATCTATACACTTACCTTAAACCCGCACTCTAACCCTAAGGTCCGTAACTACCGCATACTTTACCTATATATACACTTACCTTAAACCTGCACCCTAACCCTAAGGTCCGTAACTATCGCATATTTCCCCTATGGAGATATACCCAAACAAAATAAATACACAAATACATTTAACAAATCCCTACATCTAACACTACACTATATCTTACACACATTACCTATTTATACACTTACCTTAACCCGCACCCTAACCCTAAGTTCCGTAACTATTGCACACTTACCTTATGGAGCTATACCGCAGACAGGCCAACCAAAACACTTTGACATTTCAATTTCGTGGTTTTGCACATTCGACGATTACGTATTTTGCACAATAAGTGTCGATGATTTTGTATTCATGTAAACGGAGTTTCGACAATCTAATAGGAACCGGGGGTAAACTTTCTGTTTCCCATCCATTTGTCAAGGTTTCTCTTGAAGAGAGTTAGCGAGGAACTCTGCCTAACGTAGATTGGAATCTTCTTCCAGAGCATGGGAAGTCTCTGGGACAGGAATCTATCCATCCAGCATGTCCTATTTATTGTTGTGGTGAGGTTTAGATCCCTGGAGCGTGTGGCTCGAGGGGATATGGCTTTCTTTAGGTGGAGCATGACCATCAATTCTGGGTTGGACATGGCCTCGTATGTCAGGCAGAGATCACCTCTGAGTAGGTGGTATGCAACAGAGTACAGCTGGAGTTTCTTCAGTCGAGCTGCATAGGGCATCTGCTTGAGGCCAGTGATCCTCTTGGTGAGGTACTTCTGTGGTCTTTCCAGTTGTTGCAGGCGTCTTGTAAGGTACATCCCAAATGGGGCATTGTACTCTATGATGGATCTGATGAGTGATGTGCAGAGGGGCCCAATGACCTCTTTTGATCTCGATGCAAACCCTTTTGTGATTAGGTGGGCCACATAGAAGGATTTTCTAACCACTTTGGCAATGTGATTATCAAAGGAGAGGTTACTATCTACTTGGGTCCCCACATCACTTATTACGTCTTCCGTATTTAGGGGGCTACCACCTATCTGACAGTTTGTGGGTACTTTGTTTTTTCCAAAGGGGAAGACTATGCACTTTTTGGAATTTAGCTTGAGGCCATTGTTTTGACACCAGGTATCTGTCTCAGTGAGACCCTTTTGGAGGATGTCTGTGTCAGCCAGAGAGTCAATTATAGCCCTTAGGTTGCAGTTGTCTGCAAACTTGGTCAGCCATAGTCCTCCTGTGCTTGCCTGTACCTCTGAGAAGTATATGCCGAACAGGAGGGGTCCTAGGACTGAGCCCTGGGGAATGCCACTTGGAACTGGTTTAGAGTCAGACTAGCTGCCACAGCTCTTACCATGTGGGTTCTGTCCGTGAGCCAGTTGGCAACCCATCTCGTGACATAGGGGTTTATGTTCAGGCTGGTGAGCTGGTCTATAACACCTGAGTGGGGAATGGTGTTGAAGGCCTTTGAGAGGTCTAGGTAGGCTGTGTGGACCACCTTTCCCTAGTCTATAGCCTTGGTAACTGTCTCAAAAAAGTCCACCAGGTTTAGGAGGCATGATCTGCCCTTGAAGCCGAACTGGGTAGGGTCCAGTGTTTGGAAGTTTCCAATGCCTCTTTTAATGAGATCCATGATGATGCGCTCCATAGCTTTGCAGACCAAGCTAGTCAGGCTTATAAGGTGATAGTTCCCGGGGTCTGTTGTGGCTCCACCTTTGTGGAGTAGAATAATCGTTGATGTGCGCCACTCTGTGGGCACACAGCCTTTAGAGAGGCTGAATTTAAACAGTGTATTTAGGTGAGGGGTTAGTTCATCTTTGAGCTTGTGTAGGATGCAGCCTGGGACACCATCCGGTCCCATTGATGCTGTGTTTTTGGCTTTGGAGAGGGCTGTTTTAACCTGAGTGTGACTTCCGGGGGACTACATTCTTCTGGTATAGTTATGGGTCCTTTTGGGGGTGAGAGGAAGACTGAAGTTTGCACTGAACCTGTATGCCAGGATGCTGGCTATACTGGTCGGTTCAGTGTATTTTGTGCCATTCTGCACGAACTCAGAGCAAATCTGAGAATTGCCACTTAGATTCATGACATAGCTAAAGAATGCCTTGTGGTTATCTTTGGAGTCCTTGGCAATTTTTCTTTCTAAGCTAGCCTTGGACGATTTTATGAGGGAACGTAGTTTCTTGCTGATACTGATATCAGGGATGTCTTCCCTTCTTGGGATTTTACTCTTTTCTGTACTAGTTTCCTCCTTCTGCTATATAGCTTATTTATGGCAAGGGTCCACCAGACTGGTTTCCTTTTCTTGGAGGAGTGAGTCTTGGTTTTGTTTGGGATAGCACGACCCATGCATTCTTGTAGGTGCCCGTAGAGTACATTAGTAAAGGATTTTGCAGCTTGGACAGCAGCGTTATCCTTTAGCATGGGGGCTTTGAAACTTCCCACCTCGGTCTTAAGTAATGTGAAGTTTGCTTCTGAAAATTTTTTCACGGTGGTTTCTTTGACCGGGGGGGGGGGGGGCAGAATATGGATATCCAGACTGATTAGGTTATGGTCAGATCTAACCAACGAGGGGCTGACGTCCGGTATGGAACACCAGTCGCCCATGTTGATGATGACCAGGTCCAATATGTTGTCACCTCTGGTGGGGGTGTTGACCAGTTGATGCAGGGCGTTTGAGTTTATAAATTCCAGGAAATGTTGAGCAAGGGAGTTTGTACTTGAGTAGTTCTCCCAGTTAATGTTTGGGTAATTAAAATCACCCAATATCAGGGTGTTTGGTAGGACCTTTATGTTTCCAGGAATGCAGAGTGGGGGTCCTGGGACATGGTGGGTGATCTGTGGCAAGCTATAATTTGAATAGCAGTTTTGCCCATTGTTAGTTGCTCATGGATGATCTCTGAAGCATCGTGCTGTGCCACTAACCTGGAGGTGTGAGTATCCATGATGAATATGGATACTCCCCCGCCTTTTGTATTTTGGTCCAGTTTTTGTGGCCGAAATGTATGGTATGAGTTGTAGCCTGGTAGTGCTGGGGTGCTCTCTGGAGCCTTAAACCAGGTTTCTGTTACTGCACATATATCTATTTTCTCCATACTGAGGAGTGACTCGAGAGCATGCATTTTGAGGTTTAGACTTCAGGCATTGAGTAGCATCACCCTCAGTTTTTGTTACTTGTGCTATTTACGGCAGTGGGTTTTGTCTTTTGAGCCTTGCCTAAAAAAGGCACTATGGGGGTGGCAAGAGCCTTGCCCAGTATTCGAAAGCCTAAGGGTGACAGGTGCAAGCCATCTCTAGTGAAGCAGCGTGGCTTGTCAAGCATGTCATCCCAGGATGACAGACACTGGATCCCCTTTGAATGACACTAGAAGCTTAGCCAACTGTTGAAATTGATAATTTTTTCTCTATACCGTGGTATCATTCTTGGTGAGGGCAGGATGCTACTCAGGGTCAGGGTCATACCGGCCTGGGATACGTGATCAGAGAGCACCTCCATGTCTCTTTTCATGTAGTCTAGGGAGGTACGACTCAGGTCATTCACACCAACATGGACAATGACAGAGTCATATTTGTACTTGTTTTGGAGTGACCTGAGTGCTTGTGTTATGTGGCGGATCCTGGCACCCGACAGGCAGCTAACAGTAACTTTCTCCTTGTTCAGCCTAGTGAGTGGGACGTCAGTGTGCCTGACTATAGAGTCACCTATTACTAGTGTCATGAGTATATTATTTTGCCTTAAGAGCTGTGATTGCATGGCACACTGGTTTTGTGATGTATGTGTTTCATGGTTTGTGTTGGGGGGTGGAGGTTGCTTGGATGTCTGCTTTGGAGGTATCTGTTGCTTTTGCAGATTTTTATTTAGAGCCTCCAAGTATGTTTTCTTGAATTTGTGTTATTTTTGCTGGTGCTGGTTTCATAGGTCTATGTGAGACTGGTGGGTGATACAAGTAATTCCCTTCTCCTCTTGACTGCCTGGTCCAGTCTTGGGTTGAGAGAGCTTAGCCACCAGTTTGGCTGTATAATTGCATCTCTCGCATGTATTTGTGTTTGGTGGAAGGAGGAGAGGGTTGTCTGTGTATACGAGGCAATTGTAACATTGCCTCAAAATGCCCAGATTCACCAGTTGGACCGGAGAGTCCACCTGAAACTGCCCTTTGGACATGCCTGGATAGCTACAGTGAACTGTTTTACTAATTGGATGGTAAGGTCGAATAGAGAGCCTTGTCCTTCTCTACAGTATAGATGGGGGGACTAGTGCTAAGGTTTATTAGTGCTTGCTATGAGTTTTGAGCAAGTGCCAGGATGAAAAGTGAATGGTTTGAGTGCTTAAGTTGAATGTTTGTCTAGTTCTAAAGGAAAAATTGAAGAGTAGACTTTGTGGAGCAGGGAATAATTATACCCTAGCTAACCGGCGCTGCCCGGCACGGAAAACGCAAACATTTCTTCTTATTTATTCCTTCAACAGTTACTTATACAAGATATTATTCATTATAGCCTGAATAAGAATCCCCCAAACATAATACACTTAACCAGTGATATCCATCAGCTTTTTGTATAAGCATGTCTCAGCCACCTTCTTTTACTTAACCGATTGCTTTTCTAGACACTTTCTACAAATATGCACCCACTAACCCATCAGACAAACACACACCATCTCTTACACTTACTTCAACTGGACCCAAGTTAACTAGTTTTGAAGCCCTCTTTTTAGGAAGCCTAATTTATAAATAAGCTTTGCTACAAAAGGTAAACACTCCAAAATGTTTAAAAAGGATAGCATTAACCTCCCCTCCCACTGAGACTGAGTTCTCAACTGAAATGAAGTCCACAGAAGTTCCACAAATACCAGAACTGGGTGGAAAAATTACCCGATCTCTTACAAAAGAATACCCCCAACCAATCAAAAAAGAAAACCTCAAAATATCATTGCTTTACAACAGTACAGCCAGTCAAGTCCTACAGTCAGTACGTTGTGAGAGTACATTACACCTTACTTTCAAATTCAAATAAGTAAAAGCATTAATAAACGAATATATTTTAAACTGCCCACAGTTTAAGCTTCTCAAGCCATTTTCACTTCAGTTGGTGACTGTTCAATTTCCTGGTCCAAGACTTTGAGCTATTAACATATAGCTAAGAATGATGACAGCAACCTTAGAATACTTCACATGCAAACTAATAAAGTTGCCCTCACTACATTCCGTGCCAGGGGATGACTAAAATAGTTATTTCTTATAATATCCGTCAACATTTTATCTTTTAAGAAACATTTTTGTGGAGATTCTAATATAAAGAAAATGCTACAAAAATAAATAAATAAACAAATAAAGTGCATACAACTTTAAGTTCCCAGCTTATGAGCTTGTAATAGACTTGGAAGAGGTATGGGAACATTGCAAAGAATCTAGGGAACCACAAATATCAGCTGCTCAGGAGGAGAGCTTTAGAGGGGAAAAAAAATTGAGTGAGGAAAAGCACAGTAATTTGAATGACTATTTTGTCCCACTGCAAGAACCAAAAAGTTTTAGCATATGTGTTGGGATGGGCTGGGGTGAAGTTACCAAAACTGGCATTAACTGAAGCAAAGACCATCGTGGGATATTATTTTACCATCAACTTTCCAGTGACCATTTAAGAATGTCATCTTCCTGCAATTCATTGATCAGTGCATGCATAAGTTTATGTATAATGCATAACCATGCATACATAACATTTTTGAAGCAGATATACATATCTGCACTAAGAAAACATGTACAGTGATGAGAAATTTTTCAAAACAGTAATGAGACAATGCAGTTTGGTAAGAAAAAATGATTTCTTAACCATGCGTATTTATTTTATTGTATTTGTAACCACAATCCATTTAGGTGCTATGAACCTGGCCTATGTCAAATAAATGAACGCTTGAAATGTCGGTCATATGGTCGAGACCATATGATCGACATTTCAAGTGTTTGAAGGTTGACTTTAATGGTGCCATGCGGCGCAGAATGGGAGAATTTCCCTTTTCTGCACTGAAGGGCGGTCTCCGAGTTGTTATATTTAAGTAGGGGGGTGTGGGGGGTGCAGGGGAGCTTGCCCCACTCCTTGCAATGTTAAGGTATGTTTTTCTTTTCTTTTTTTTTTTATTATAAATTCGAACTTTCAAATATCGAATATATGGTATTCGACATTTTGGAAGTTTGAATATATAACATAGACCCTATGAACTTTGAAGACATGTATGAGGTTACGTGAAAGAAAATGTCTTGGAAATGAGAATTAGTACCATAAATGTATTAAAGAAAAACACTGGCTATGGCCAGAAATGCCCATTGGTAGGTTGCTGTCCCTGTAGCTTTCCTTCAGGAGTCCATTCATAATATAGTCAACTAGGCTATTGACCCAAAGGGCCTTGTTGCTAATAAAATTTGACAGGAATTGTGTGTGTGTGTGTGTGTGTGTGTGTGTGTGTGTGTGTGTGTGTGTGTGTGTATTTGAACATGGGTAGCCAAACATTTACAAGCTTCATCAAGTGCCAGACTAGGGTTATATATTTATGGTTTCTCAACCACTGATCCAGGTTTTACTTGAATAATTGTAGGGATGAACTCTGCTTCACATGAATGAAAGCCTGTTTCAGAGAAGTGGGAACCTCTGAAACGCATACTTGTCCCTCCAGCATGTCCTGTTTATGTTACATGAAAGGTTTAGGTACATGGATCAGATGTTCCTGATGATACTTGTTTAATGGATGTGTATCAAGTTCATTAGGGCTGGATCAGTAGTTGCTTTGTAAGCTTGGCATAGGTTGCCTGTCAGCAGCCTACAGAAGAGCATGTGTAAGGATAAGGCTTTCAGGTAGTCAGCATAGAAGCAGAGTTCCACACTATGTATTCTTTTTGTGAGGAATATCGGTGGAGGGATTATTGTACTCAATGACTGATCTTATGAGAGCAGAATACATTGGAACAATGACATGTTAGGTGTAGATGCCATATCCCTGCTTATAAGTTGTGCTACACCGAATGATCTCCTCACAGTAGACATACAACAGTCAAATAGTAAAAGACTGTGAATATGCGTTCCCAAATTCTTGGCTGCAAAGTCTACTCTTAGTGATGTATTGTTAATGTAGTACTTTGCTGGAATGGCCATTTTTCCCAAAACATGCAAAGATACAATACTTTTTAGTAATGAGTTTGAGACCACATCTCTAACAGTAGTTATTACTCTGTCTGGCCTTCTTGCACCCAATTTGCAATCATCTGCAAACCTGGTCAGCCACAGGCACTTGATATTAGTCTTGACCTCATTGAAGTAGATGCCAAAAAGAAGTGGACCCAGCAATAACCTGTGTGGCACCCCACTAATAACTGGTAATTTTGTAGAATAAGACTCCACTATTCTAACTTCCAGGGTCCTGTCTGTAAGCCAGCTGGCTATCCAGATGATGTAGGAGTAGGAGAGTGACATACTGTGTGTCATGTCTTGCCTGCAGACAATTACAGTCAGTTACTCCCCTCTGCCACACAACCTCATGTGAGGAATGGAATAATAAGACACATTACAGTGCCCAAGTTCTATGGGCAACAGGTTGTGCCCTCCCAAGTGTCTGAAGCAATGGCAAGCTATTTTCACTTAAAAGTAGTCATTACAGGAACTTGCAAGAGTAACATATTTGACATTATGTGCATTCTGCTACTCATGTTTGGGGTCAATGTTCAAAGCATTTGTCATGTACACCCACTTCAAACACAGATTAACTTGCTATCCTATGGAAGCATACAGTGACATGAATGTTAGTGTTTGTATGTTAGTGGATGTGCTTGTGTGAGACATGCATGCTATTGTCCCTCTAAACCAACCCTCATATCCTCATTCTGTACACTGCCTTATATGTTAAGATTGAATCACACCTCACTGTGCTACACCATACTCAGGTTACTCAGATCTCTTCATAAATGAGATCATACAGGGTTTGATGTGCACATTTGACAGGTTACACATGAACCTATATTGTGCACCTTCCTTCATCAGCAACCTGCATGCTTTGCCCACTTCCTCACTTGTAGTGACATGTACAGCATACATGGTACACTGTACATAGACAAGAGGGACCAGCTGGACATTGCATACCTTTACTGTACATCCCTTTAATGAATTGTTGTAATGGCTGCTTTATGTGTCAGACTGGGTCTTCTGTATGCATCTATGTCTGGACTGCAGCAGTGAATACACTCGAACATCTACATTTATGGTAAGTACAAAACTGTACTATGTTCATCGTGTTTCAGTGCTGCAGTCATTACACTTGGGTTGAATCCCAAAGCTGAGGTTGGGTGGCTGGGTTTATAAAGGATTCGGTGTGGCTATGAGGCCCTGTAGCACTGCAGTGGCAAAGCCAGCTCTGGATTTAGAATAAAGAGGTAAGTGGTAGTGCTTGGTAAAGGTGCGCACTGAACTGCAAGTTGCAGCTTCCAAAACATCCTTGGTAGGTACTCCTCTATGGTAGGCAGTTGAAGTGGCTGTTGCCCTGGTGGAATGTGGCCTAATGTTGCTAGGTACAGTTTTTCCATGCTGTGTGTAGCAGAAACAAATACAGTGTCCTATCCACTTTGAAATGGTCTGCTTTGAAATAGCCTTTCCCTGTGATCCTGTAGCATATGCTACAAACAATTGCTCAGTTTTCCTGAAAGCTTTTGTTTTGTCCAAGTAGAAGCGTAACTGCCTGTGTATGTCCAATGAGTGCAGTAGTCTCTCCCCTTTATTCTGGGGATTTGGATAAAATGTTGGCAAGTGAATAGTTTGGTTAAGAGCCACACTGGATACCACCTTTGGCATAAATGTAGGGTTTGTTCTTAAAGAAACCCTGTCCTGGTGAAAAATGATGAAAGGTTCCACTGCCATTAGTGCCTGTAACTCTGAGACTCTTCGTGCTGAGGTTATTGCCAGAAGCAGAGCAGTTTTCCATGACACATTTTAATTCTGCTGAATTGGCTGGCTCAAAAGGAGGTAAAGTTAGTTTTTCCCACACAAAGTTGAGGTCCCAAGTTGGTGTTGGAGCTCTCCGGGGCGGTCTTATGTTTTTAGCCCCTCTGAGGTACTGTTTTAATAATGGATGGATGAGAGAAAATAGGAGGATCCGTGTTGTAATGAGCTGAGATGGCAGAGGCGTGGATCTTAATGGATGAAAAGGATAGGCCTTTGTCCAGCATCTCAGTTAAGTATTGTAATATCTGAGGAATATTTGGAACAAGAGGGTCAAAGCTTTGAGCCTGGTTCCGGGCGCAGAATCTCTTCCACTTTTCTGAATAGGATTTCCTGGTGCTGTGCCTCCTGGCCTCCAAAATGACATCCATAACAGCTTTAGAAAGAGGTGCTGGTTGCTTGGCTAAGTAATCTGCCATGCAGCCATTACAGCCGAGTGACGTCTCCAGACGTTTCTGCAGTAACACCCTACTGCTCCTCTAGGCGTCAAATATTGCCTGTTCATATTTGCATTAATAATTCCAAAACCATGTTACATACAAGGTATTGGAAAATTTTATCTTGAAGCATACATGATAGCAAACACAACTGTACTGATATATGACCTCTGTCAATGGGTATTTGTTAAAAATGTTAGGTGATAACTTCAATTTTTAAATGCTAAAGCCACGCCCACTAGGAGTTAAAGGTACACACTCAAAAGAGCTCTACTGGAGGGAATGAGTTAAGGTTTTGAGCTGGCTGTGCAGGATCCGATTGTTTTGTTGCGTCAGAAGATGAGGAATTTGAGGTAAAATCCATGCTGGGCCTTGAGCCAAGTTCTTTAAGATTGGGTACCAGTGCTGGCATGGCCAGTCTGGGGCAATCAGGATAATTTTTGGCCTTTCTTGTCTGGCTTTTAGGAGTACCTTTGACTGGAGAGGCAGTGGTGGGAAGGCATAAACTTTTAGGGTTTTCCAGCTGAACAAGAGAGCATACACTTTCCATGCTTATGTGTGGTAAGTCCTTGTGCAGAATTTCTGTAGTTGGCAGTTCAGAGGGGAGGCAAAAAGATCTATGTCTGGGCACCCCCATTTTTGTGTTATGCTGAATACTTGTGGATTTAATTTCCACTCATGAGGATCCATGATGTTTCTGCTCAAGTCGTCTGCCAGAGTATTTTTCTTTCCTGGCAGGAATTGTGCTTGCAGATGAACTTGACAGGTCAGTGCTGTGTTCCACAAAGCCATTGGTTGTCTGCAGAAGGGCTAGGAATGAGTGCCCCCTTGCTTGTTTAAGTACCACATAAGTGTGGCGTTGTCCGTCTTTAGTAATAGTTGTCCTGGATGCAGAAGGTCCTTGAAAGCTGTTAGGGCATTTTGTACAGCTAGCATCTCTTTTTGATTGATGTGAAGATGCATTTGTTCTGCGGCCCACTTGCCCTGAATAAATTTTCCTGCCATGTGTGCTCCCCAGGCGTAATCCAAAGCATCTGTTGTTAGTGTCTGCCTGGTTGTGGGTAAAGTGAAAGGCTCTCCCTTGTTGTGGTGACATGCCCGTGCCCACCATCGAAACTCCTGTTGAAGGCATGGAATAAGTGGTATTATTGTTTCCAAACTGTGACAGTGTTGAGTTCACTTTTTAGGTACCATTGTACTTTCCTCATATGCAGTCAGGCATATGGTATTAGTAGAATGCAGGATGCCATGAACCCCAAGGCCTGCAGAATTTTTCTTGCAGGGAGTTGGGTTTTTGTTGCCATCAACTGAAAGTACTGAGTCAGTTGTCTTTGTCTGGCGTGAAATAAGCCATCTGGGCCATTGTATTTAAGCTGGCACCCAGGAATATTATCTCTTGTGAGGGCACTAGTTTTGACTTCTTTTCGTTTACTGTGTACCCTAGGCAAATTAGCAATCTTTTTACAAACGCCAGATGCTTTAGAAGAATGCCCTTGCTCTCTGCTTGAATAAGACAGTCGTCCAAGTAGGGATGTATTTGAATTCCTTTTTGTCTGCAAAATGCAATTACTGGTGCCAGGCATTTTGTGAAGACCCTGGGCGCAGTAGATAAGCCAAAGGGCAGTGCAGAGAATTGGTAATGCATTGTGCCAGCTATGAATCTGAGGTATCTTCTGCAATTTTGTCTGAATGGAACATGCAGGTATGCCTCTGAGGTCCAATGTAACTAGCCAAGCCTTCTTGCCCAGCATGGGAAGAAGTTGCTGTAGTGTCAACATTTTGAATTTTGGAACATCCAGGTAAGTATTTAGAGTAGAGAGGTCCAGTATGGATCTTCAGGCTTTGTCCTTTCTGGGGACCAAGAAAAGTCTTGAGTAAAATCCTTGTCCTTGTTCCTGTTGTGGCACTTCTTGAATAGCTCTCATGTCCATGAGGGCTGTAATTTGTTTTTGTGCCTCTGCCCATTGATTTTGTGGCAGGTCTGGCATTCATTTTGGCCTTGGTATTTTGCGAAAGTGGAACCTGTAACCTTGAGACACAATATCCAGAACCCATTTGTCTTGGGTGATTATATGCCAATTTTGAGAAAAAAAGAGCTAGTTTTCCCCCTAAGGGAGCTGCCAAAAGGTAAGTGCTTGGCATGTGAAGGGGGAAGTCATTGGGATGGTTTCCTATACGGTTGTGACTTGTCTTCTCCTTTTGGGGTTGAAGCACCCCACTGTCGTGGTCTGTAAGAGCCTTGGGGCTGAGATCTGCCTCTTAGGCGTCTGTATCTGCCTCTTTGTTGTCTGTCTGACACTGGAAAGGACCAATTTTTAGAAGGCCAATTTCTGCTAAATCGAGGTGGCTGTACGTGTAAGAAATTCTTCACTGTTTGCATAGATTTTGCCTTATCCTCCATTCCTCCATTTTCTTTAATACCTCTTCTGCCTTAACACCAAACAAGATATCATGCTGTAAAGGAGCATCCAATAATTTTGCCTTAACATGATCAGGTAAACTTTGTTCTTTTAACCAAGCATGCCTTCGAATCACAGATCCAGTAACTGCGGCTCTACAAGAAGCCTCTAATGAATCAAAACCACATTGCAGAGTATGTTTTCCCACTTGTTCAGCTGCATGCAGTAAATCCTGCATTTCCTTATAGTCAGGACCTTCTGAGCTTGTAAGCATTTTCTGTTTTAACAGAGACATTAAATATTGTTGGTATTTAAGCATGTGGAACTGGCAATTTAAAGCCCTTACTGCTAAAGTTGCAGAAGTGTAAACTTTCTTCCCCCATCTATCTAATGCTCTAGAATCCCTGTTAGAGGGAACTGGATTTTTAGCAGTGGAAGCCTTTACCCCTTTGGGACCCTGGGAAATAGTTTCTGGGTCAGCAGCAGGGTTTTTATAAAGAAATTTGTGAGAGTCAGGGGCTCTGTAGTACCTATCTGTCTTGACTGGTGCTGGGGGCAAAGAATCAGGGGTTAAACTGGATTCAGAGAACACATCATCCACAATGACAAACACAGGCAGAATAGCAAGGGGCCTGTGCTGAGGCAATAAAAGAAAATCACTGAGCCTTTTTTGGATTCTGAATAATCCTGGCTCTCCCAATGGAAATGCTCCCTCGTGGTATGTAAAGTTTCCTCAAAAGAGTAATCCTCAGGAGGAGAGGCTGAAGGGATTGATTCTTCAGCATCAGAGTCCTCATATGGGATAAAGAGTATCCTTGGTCTGAAGAGGAATCAGAAGAAATGGAAACCTGGTCAGAGGAATCATAGTCTGTATCCTGCCTAGGCCTTTTATCAGGAGGGGGATGGGAACCCCTGATCAGAGTAATTAGGTCTTCGGCCATTTTGAGCATCTGTATTTTAGGCATGGAGGCCTGTCCAGGTGAATCCTGTGCTTGTTTCTTTGTCTTTAATGGAGCTTTAGACTTGGTTGTTGTTTTGATGGTAAGCTGTGAAGGTCTGAAAACACCCTCAGAAGTCGATGCCTCCTCAGCAGCTCTGGACCCATCTGAGGGATTAATTTCCGTAGGCCCAATACCTTAAGTTTCCAGAGGCCTAGAAATCTCCACGTGGGAGTTGGAGGTGGCCTGTGGCTCTGAGATAGCAGGTGTCAGGGGCTGCGAAAGCCTCTCACTGAGAACCGGCAACTGGCCTAGAAGAGGCTTCATCGTCAGTTTTGGACCTCGGATGTATGTCCTTATCTTTGTCTTTGCGGTTTTTTGTATATTCTGGTCGTTGTTCCGATGGCATGGTATAATTGAACCTTCGGCCCAAATAATGGCGTGCAAAATCAAACCGACGTTTAATAGTGCGCTTGTTAAATCTAGCACAAAACCAACAACTAGTGACATCGTGGTCTGGGCCTAAGCATGGAATACAGTAAGATTGAAAATCCTTATGAGGTATTTGCTTCCCACAAGAAATGCAATTATTAACTTTTACTGACATTGGTCTGAGGCAAGAAAAAGTTTCCCCAATGGGGTACTTAGCTTTATTGAAGACTTCGGTTCCGAAATTCGAATTTGAAAATCTCAGGAGTCGGCCGACATGCACTTGCGAACTGCTTTTGCTTCGGGCACCGCACGGCAAGAAAGACTGAAGAACATGGCGTCTGCTGCATCTTGTATACCCCTGGCACACTGACATCAGGGAAGAAGCATCCCCAACCGATGCCGGACCAAGACTTTGGAACTCTGGCCGACTGTGGGACCGCCTGACGGCAGGATAACCCAAGTGTAATGACTGCAGCAGTGAAACACGATGAACACCCTATACTGTGTACCTTCATCAGCAACCTGTATGCCTTGCCCACTTCCTCACTTGTAGTGACATGTACAGCATACATGGTACACTGTAGATAGACAAGAGAGACCAGCTGGACATTGCACACCTTTACTGTACATCCCTTTAATGAATTGTTGTAATGGCTGCTTTGTGTGTCAGACTTGATCTTCTGTATCCATTTATGTCAGACCATTTTTGTGAGTATAAGTTGTCATAAAATGGTTCTGTTGTTGAAGTGAAAACTAACATGTATGTATGCATACACATACACTTTATATAGATCTGTACATCACTCCCTTAGCTTCCCTGTGCACTTAGCCAGCTGAAACTCAAAGGACAAGATAACACTGAGGGGCCCATTCCATTGCTAGCCTCCTAGCTCCTGCTATCCTAAAGTAGTTGTATATTGAGCTCATACTTAACAGAGAAAGTTATGTCTGTGAGAGTTGTAAGCACCAAGATAACATGGAGATGCCCCCTTTCATGACTAACAAAATGCCTCGCAATATTCATACTCACACCTCAAACCATTACCACATTCTCACACAGTGCACACAATAATTTGATTCTCATACAGTACACACAATAATTCAATACACTGATGCCACAAAGACATCCTTGCAAAAGCCTCCCACAACTTGTAAGAACAAACCTCAGTGGATCCTCAGCTCACTTTTTCAATGCACACCTACATCAATGACTTAAAAACAGCCAAATTGTCCCCAGTTAAGTGTTCATAAATTAGCTCCTGACAAAAATATTGTAATGACTGGTAAAACAGTTGTTAGGCATACAGATTCCCCACTCACCATGCTGGACAAGGATATGGTTACTGTCATCTGGCCTTTAGGTATCAAGATCACAAACATTACAAGAGCCCTCAAGGCCCCTTCTTCAGACAAGTATGACTACAATTTGGTAGTGGTCCATGTGAGAATGAATGACCTGGGGCAAAAATCCTGCAGAACATGCAAAGATGCAGGTCTGAACTTTCTGTTTTTGTGACAGATGCAGGTAAGACTCTGATCCTGAGCAGAATTCTTCCTTCACCATGAATGATCCCTCGGTATAAGAGATAAGTGGGTTTAACACTTGGCTTTATATCTCTAGGGGACTACAGTATGTATCAGCCTGGGACATGATGATGAATAGTCCTATTTGCTTTGCAATAAATGGTCTGCATCTCTCATTGTTTCTACATACTGGCAAAACCCTTTGCTTCACCTTAGTAACTTTTTTTGGCAGAATCCATCTAGCAGATGTCCCTGCTTAGTAAATTCATTTAAGCCTAAACTGGACTGCATTTAGGAGTTTCCTCTCAATGCCAGAAGTTTCAAGGACAAATTGCTTGATCTTTAGGCTCTCCTGCAGCTGGAACATGTCCATGTCTGTGTAGTTACAGAGACTTGGTATAAACGTAAAGAAAGGACTTCTTCCATATCGGGGTTTTGCATCTACCATGCCTTCAGACATGACAGAAACTGCAGTAGTGTCTCCATATTTGTCAAGGACAGCCATATAGACTGATACCTACAGACCCATATATTGAACTATTAGAACCTCAGTTTACCATGGGCAAGTCAAGCTTCTAATTTCTAGCACAGTCCAGGACACCCTCCATGTCCCCAGATAATAATGTTAAACTCCTGCATCTTTTATAGTAAATTCCTATTAGAAACAACTCAATAGTCCAAGGTGGCTTCAATCACCCTACCACACATTGGAGCACCTATACCTCTAATGTAGAGCAGGAAGAGATTTTTGTATTTGATAAACATAATCCTCCACTCCCCTTTGTCTCCAGTATCCTGTACACAAATATTACACTCATTAGTTTTTCTCTAAACACTATTTCATTGCAACGCCACAGGCTTGACTACTACCATCAAATGTAAATATGTACATCACATGTAATATATACATGTATAGTAATCTCTACTTTAACTATCTTCTCCATTATAATTTAGCTCTACTTTAATATCTTCTCTTAAGATAAGTGATATACTAACACTGTTTCTTTTCCTCTCTTACCTAACATCATTCTTCTTTTTGTTGTTGTTAAAAAAAAAAAAACAATTTTGCCCTTTTTCCAAATGTATTAATTATAACAAGTTTATCCTGTTTGTTTCTGTACTCATAAAAATCTTTTGTGTATATATTGCTACTTTTGGTCTATACAACTCTGGAGCTTTTCTCCTCAGGCCTCCACTGAAAATGGGCTGCTGGCTTAGTTGGTCCCATCCATTTAACAAATGTCTAATAAATAAAATAAGTAAATAATAAGATAAACTAAAGGTGTTACTGCTCAATGGTAGGAGTCTCAACAAGAAGCTCCAATCCCTGGAAGCACTCCTCACCCTGGAGAGTGTGGACATCTGTGCGGTTACTGACACCTGGCTTAAAACCACAGAAGGCACCCTGGCAGTGCAAAGCTATAATGCTTCCACACATTTAGACCAGCTACTGCTGACAAAGGGACAAAGCTGAAGGTGTAGCAATCCACATAAAGGTAAGCACACCTCAAGATTGGTCAAACAATATGATATGCTTGTGCTAATCCATGTCCAATTAACCTTTGGTAAAGTCCCATATCATATACTTGCTAGCTATACGCCCCTGTCTATAAACCTGGATAATCATACCACATACCTGAATGTACTACAGTCACTCACAAAGAAGCCCAACACCATATTCAAGGGTTATTTTAACTATCCCACCACAACATTGGGATACAAACTCAACCACTAACATGGTGGCTCAAAGATTCATGCATTTTGTCAATGAATACACCCTGCAACAGCTAAAATGCACACCTACTAGGGGTGCAAATATCCTGAATCTGGTACTCAAAAATATGAGGGAATGTTGCTCCACTCCTTGTGCAATATCATTACTGGTAAAATCAGATCACAGAATGACCACTCTTGAAATAAGTATAAAATCTGAACTTCCAGCAAACCCTAGAACTTTTAAGAACTTTTCCTAGGCCAACTTCCTCCTGTCAAGCGGTGGCATAGTTAAATTTCAAGCCCCCGCACAATGGCCTGTTTGCAGAAAACCTGTATATGCATGTAAATAACTACATAGAAACATCAGTACCAAACCAGAATAAAGTTAGGACAAACTCCAATCTGTAAAAAAATAAACCTATAATACAAAGCTTTACACTACATAAACCTTACAACATGGAAACAAGAAGTACACCAAGTACATACTTTCTACTTAAAATTATCCAGTAATTACACTAAACACAAGAGATGCCATCAATAATTCACAGTTTAAATAAGAATCTCCCAAACAACAAAAATGTTCACTTACCTGTAATGCCCAAGTGTGTAGTCTAAACCAGTCCCATTAATTCTTCTAGCAGCCATCTCCTACAAAGCTGACTGCTTCTCCAAATGTCCACATACAGCTTAAACAGAATATAGCCATTATCAGTAAAATGTACTGCAAAATTCAATTCGCCTATAGCTAATCATGACAGTCACTTATAATCTCACTGTCACCAGCCATAAAAAGTAACATTCTTAAAAAAGTAATAATTTAAAAAAAAAAAAAAAAAAAGGCTGCACTAACCTCTCATCCAACTTTGTCATGACTTCAAATTCCAAACTGAGCTGAATTCTGTAGAAAGTGACACACGCATCATTTCATAAAACAGCATACCCACCTCCAAACAATTAAGCCAAGCCTCGTCTCTTCCACAGGATGCACCTAAGCAATGCCTGGATTTACTTTGCAATGAATGCATGAATACATTACACTGGTTGACAAATTCAAAGGAATACATACAATGAAATGAATAAGACATCTTAAACAGCTAAGCATTTAAACCTTTCATTCAATTAAATGAAAATCCATATCAAGCTAGACAGCAATGTTGTTAATGTGTCATTAAGTTGAAAATGGCTATTTTCATCTCTGCTGGCACCCATTGTTTAATCTAGTATGTCCAAGAGCAAAAACACTTAACACATAGCCAAGGATGACTGCAGCAATTTCAGAAGAATTAACATGCAAACCAACTGAAGCAGGCTTCTTTACAACAAAACTGATAGTTATGTAACTATTTTTATATATTTATTTGAACTTTTAGTTAACAAACAAATCATGGATTTATTTATTTGACATTTGATTACATTAGAAGTGTGGCTGGGTAGAAGCCCATTTTCAGTGGAGGCCAAAGTGAAAAGCTCCAAATTATTACAAAAATCTTAATAGTAGTTTTACAATCTTCGAAACTAAAACAAACACATCTGCAGTTTAGATTATAACAAATTAGACACAATATAAAAACACGGGCTAAGAATCTATACAAGTTATATAGCAACCATTTAATGTCTACACATGTTTAGACAGTTTGTAGAAAAATTAAAGGTAAGTTAGTCTATTACAAACATGAATTGCAATATGAAGTGAGGGAAAAACAGGCTTATGGTATATTTAGAGCGAGTGTGTGTGTGTGTGTGTATGTGTATATATATATATATATATATATATATATATATATATATATATATAAAATTTTTTACTTTTATTTGTTTTGCTTACCATTTGTTAACCATTGTAGTCTGGCTGGGCAGATGCCCTTTTTCAGCAGGGACCCGAGGAGAAAACTCAAGTACAAAAATGAATTTGTTACAATAAAAGTACATATATAAGCATACAAATATAAGGAGATAAAGATATGTCTTGTACATAAAAAAACTAAAGGTTCATCTTATACACTGAAAGAAAAAATAAAACAATCATAAATACAAATATTGTATGCTCTACAGTAACAGATTAGAGTCATGACAATAAGGAAAAGAAAAAGGGGGCATATATACAAAGGGAGAGATAAACAGGGAAGTAGAAATATAAACTATAGGGTGGAGTCTTGCTGGAGTTAATAACAAAATATACAAAGGGAGAGATAAATAGGGAAGTAGAAATATAAACTATAGGATGGAGTCATGCTGGAGATAATAGTAAAAGACAGAAACATTGAAATAAAATACAGGTAGGATGGATATATGTAAGAAATTAGGATAGAGAAAGGGGGGCTAAGGCAGAGGAGATACTGTTCAAGCAGGATCTTTACAGGGGCAGGTCCAGGGGTTAAGCAGATATTCATTTAAAGCTAGTTTGAAATTGCTAGAATTTTGAATCAATCTGAAATAGAGAGAAAGTTTGTTCCAAGATGTGGTAACTGAGTGACTATAAAGAATTTTTCCTATAGATTTATTTGGTTTGGAAATTTGAAGGAGGTGTTGGTCAGAGCTATGAAGTTCCTGGATAGGGACATAAGGGGAGATGAGAATTGCCAGCGAAGGACAGGCTAGAGGTTGGTGGATGATGGTATGTGTCAGATGAAGTTGAGGTAGAAGGAGATGATTATAACATTCTAGCCAGTGGAGTCTTTTTAAGCAAAGGCAGTGATGACAGCGATATGGGAGATTAGTGGCAAATCTAGCTATTTTATCGTATGCAAGTTAGAGTTTGGTTGACATATTTTTTTGGAGGTTAGTAAAGATTGGGGCAGAGTATGTATAGTAAGCTAAGTAGTAGGTAGGCTTGGGCTAGTGACAATTTGGATTCTTGTATTAAGAAACAAGTGATGACTTTGAGGGAACATGGGCAAAATTCTTGGCTAGGCTTAGAAGGGCTTCCAGGCCAATAACCTAGTATCATCTTACGAACCTAAGAAGTTTTTATTTCTGTAAAGCAATCCTAGTTTTTTGTGTGTTTTTTTGATGCAATTATTGATGTGGATGTCAAATTTGAGTTCGTCTGTACAAACCGCAAGAAGTTTAGTGTAAGATTCGACCTAAACAGTTTTGTTGTTTAGAGAAGAGACAGAGAAGGTGGATTTGAGGTGCTGGAGGGGTTTGGGGAGGAAGAAAAGTGTTTTAATTTTATTAGGGTTAAGTAGGAATTGGTTGGTTGTGAGCCAACTTTCAAATGAGTGCAGGGTGTCTTGAGTGAGGGTGAGTAGGTGAGGTAGATTTTCAGAGGTAGTG
>NC_056732.1:1475460992-1475543492 GCF_019279795.1 Protopterus annectens | reverse complement strand
GTATATTTTCTGTTTCCCTTCCAGTCATCCAGATTCCTCAAACAGGGCTAGTGAAGTACTCTGCTTGACATAGAGAGGAAGTCTATTCCACAGATGGGGATGCCACTGGGACACAAATCTATATTATAGAAAATACATGGAAAATACGGCCCAGACCACAGAATCCTTTATAAACGCATTCTATGAACACCTTCAGGAATGCATGGATCATGCAATCTCAAATAAAACCAAGACCCAATCCTCCAAAGGCAGACGTCCTGTCTGGTGGACCCCAGCCATAAACAAACTATACAATAGAAGGAGGAAGCTACTACATGATAGAGCAAAATCCCAAAAAGGGAAGGCATCTCTGATCAGTATTAGCAAAAAACTATGGGCACTCATAAAATCGTCTAAGGCCAGCTTCGAGAGAAAAATTGCACAGGACACTAAGGATAATCACAAGGCTTTCTTTAGTTATGTTAGGAACCTGGGTGGGAATTCCCAGATATGCTCAGAATTAGTCCAAAATGACAAAAAATACACCGAGCCCACAGACATTGCCAACATCCTAGCTGACAGGTTCAGTGCAAACTTCTCCCCCCTCTCCCCACCAAAAGGGCAAATATCTATCCCAACAGAGTGCTGCCTCCCTGACATCTCAGATGCTCAGGTAAGAGCCGCCCTCTCCAAAGCAAAAAACACAGCATCAATGGGACCAGATGGTGTCCCGGGCTGCATCCTACATGAACTTCAAGAAGAGCTAAACCCAAACATAAAGCTACTGTTCAATCTTAGCCTTACTACAGGATATGTACCCAAACAGTGGCGTACAGCAACAGTGGTCCCTCTCCACAAAGGTGGTGCCTCAACGGATCCTGGAAACTATTGCCCCATAAGCCTGACTAGCTTGGTCTGCAAAGCTATGGAAAGGATCATCATGGACCTCATAAATAAAGATACTGGGGACCTACAGACACTGGATCCTACCCAGTTTGGCTTTGTTAAGGGCAGATCCTGCCTCTTAAACCTGGTCGATTTCTTTGAAACAGTCACCAAGGCCATTGACGTGGGGAAGGTGGTCCACACAGCCTACCTGGACCTTGCAAAAGCCTTCGATACAATACCCCACTCGGGCATTATAGATAAGCTCACCAGCTTAAATATAAACCCCTATGTTACTAGATGGGTTGCAAACTGGCTCAAGGACAGAACCCACATGGTTAGAATTGCTGGAGCCATGTCAGACTCCAAACCAGTTACAAGTGGCGTCCCACAAGGCTCAGTCCTGGGACCTCTCTTGTTCGGTATATATTTCTCGGCGGTACAGGCCAACACGGAAGGACTGTGGCTGACCAAGTTCGCAGATGACTGCAAACTGGGCACCATAATCAACTGGGTCTCCAGTCCCGTCTTTTTTGGTACCAAAAAGAACCTTGAGTAAATGCCAGATCCTTGTTGGTCTGCTGGGACTTGCTGGATGGCCCTTTTTCTTAGCAGTTTTGAGACCTCTTGCACTGCTTGGTCCCTTAGATTGGGTGGAACATCTGGAAGGGACTTGTTTGACCTTAAGGGGGTGCGAACGAAAGGAATTCTGTAGCCTCCGGATATGACGGACTGTACCCATTTGTCTTGAGTTATGTCTTGCCAGGCTCTTGGGTACAGTGATAATCTTCCCCGGCTGCCTCCAGATGTGAGCAGCCGGGCAACCCTTCAGGGATGCTGGAAGGGCTTGTCAGAGAAAGATTCTCTGCTGCCCTGGTTTTGCGGACCCCCTCTGCCACGACGGCGGCATCTGTTATTGTTTCCTCCTCTGCCCCTGGAGGGAAACTCACCACGTGTGTCTGGCAAGGCTCCTTGGGATTTCCAGAACCACATCTTTCCACTCTTCTGACCCTTAGGATATGGTCTGGAAGGAGTGGAAAAATGGACTCCTACGGCAGAGAGAGTCTTGCCTTCCTGCTCACACCTGGTAAGGGTATCTTTCACCTGTGATCCAAAGAGAGAGGAACCAAACGGGGTGTTGGTGAAAGACGCTCTGAAAGGTTCTGCAAAGTTACATAGCCGCATCCAAGCGTGCCTCCTTAGGGCCACTCCTGTGCTCGCGGCTCTACTCACACCATCGGCTGCATACGAAATGAGCCGCATAGAGGAGTTTACCACTGAATTAAGAGTCGCTAGCTGGGAGGTTGCCTTAGCCTGGGCCCCCTCAGCTGATGGATCTTGGAGGGTATTCTCCAAGCTTTTTCAGGAGATCCCTCTGAAGACGGGTAAAGTGGCACAGGTAATTCAGGGACCGCATGGAAAAGGTCACTGAAGAGAACATCCGCTTCCCTTATCTGTCCATCGTCCTGGACTCCTTGTTAGGGGGATGGACAGATGAAGTTTCAGCCAACTCCTTCTTTGTGGCCACTGCTACCACCATGGCATCAACGGAGACACCCTTGGTCAAGGACTGTTTATCCTGCGGGGCAGTAATGAACTTGGCAGGTCTTCTAGGGGTCGGTTCCACTGTGTCTGGAGCTGTCCATGCCTTTCGAGCCACCACAGACATCAGTGGGTTGAAAGGTGGAGACACCCAGGAGGTGGAAGGTCAGGATCCAAACGCATCCAGGAATACCGACTCATCCTTGGAAGGGCTTAGGGTAGTCCAGTTTCCCCTCTGCCTAAGCATCTCAAGGATGTCTGAGAAGGAGACATCTTCAGAGGGGGATCTTGGGGACCCTTCCGACTCCTCTAAGTCGGTATCCGACGTGACAGACTCGGGGGAGTCAACATGCTTCCTCTTGCATTTTCTCTTGCGAGTTGGCTCTTCTGAAAGATCAGGGGAGGCCTCGGAAGAGGAGGATACATCCAAAGGGGTGTCCTGGAGTGATGGATCCCCACGCTTGGGGTCTGGAAGAGGGGCAGAGGCTGACGCAGGCAACCTAGGGGGAGGAGCTGATGGGGTCGATCGTGGGACTGACTCGGGGGCCAGTACACTCCTCATCACCTCAAAGGCGTCCCTGCCTGGATGCAGAGAAGGCTCAGACTCTGAAGAAACCAGAATCCCTCCCCGCACCGAGGGAGACGCCTCCGAGGCAGATGTGGGAGCCGAGCTCACCTGCGCCGAAGCACCGAGAGGGAGAGAGGGGTCGGACAAGGGTCCGATGCCACTCGCCCCCTCGGAGCAGACTAGGGAGTCTCTGCGCCCAGATCCCTCCAGGGAAGGTACCATGGAAGGGATCGGAGCCGATGACGGAACCGAAAGAGAGGGTATCGGCGCAGACAGTTCCACGACTCGAACCCCAACTAACTCCAGCTCTGAGCTCATAGGAAGAGTCGGAGGAGGAATATCTACAGCCGTGGACAGAGCAGACTCCTGATGAGGAGGGCTGGACAACATTTTGGCTAGGACCTGCGATTTTAAGAGCCTACTGACCACTCTTTACAAGTCATGGTCCGAAAGTCTAGAGGACCGAGAAGAGTGGGATGATCGGTGACTACGCTCTGACTGGAGCAGGGGCGACTTCGGAGCCGAACGTATCGACTCCAAAGAAGGAGACCTGGATCTCTTTAGACTCTCAGCCAGCTCCGAAGACCGTGTCGGAGCCGACTGGGAGGGAGGGACATTGGTTCCAGCTGGAACCGAAATGGCTTATGTGGCTTCACCCGACGGCGGCTCCAAACTGGGAGCTGATGGTTTAGGTGGCCTGGAAGATTTTGCCGGCTGAGCCTTCGCCGGTGAATCTTGAGGTTTAAGCATACCCCTCAGAATCGATTTATTTTTGTTCTCCTGCAGGACTCTTGGACTGAAGGCATGACAGATTGAGCAAGAGTCCTGCAGGTGCACAGCACCCAGACAATAAACACAAGAAGTGTGTCCATCTGTCAGAGACATCTTCTGACAGCATGAATCATACTTCTTGAATCCAGACGGTTTTGGATCCTTGGACATCCCGGAGAAAAACCACGGACAAATTTCCACACAGATGGTTAAGGTAACCAACAGTAAAAAAGGGTAACACTCTACAGTTACCACAAACCACTACAAATACCAATACAACCAAAGAAAAATATCTACAACTATCACTAAACACTAACAGTGATTAATTAGAAGAAAAAAGGAACCTTTTTTTTTTTTTTTTAATATAAGGGAGATAGAAAGGAAGGCTAACCTCCAACTTAAACGGAAAGAACCTTTCTGTAGAAAAGAAGGAACCTTTTTTTTTTTTTTTTTAATATAAGGGAGATAGAAAGGAAGGCTAACCTCCAACTTAAACGGAAAGAACCTTTCTGTAGAAAAGAGAGAGAAGGGGGGAGGGGAAACTAACTAAAACGAGTTTCTTAAGGAAGGAGCTTATCTAGAAGAAAAACTAGCTACAATACTAGAGTCTAACGACTAATTCTACACTACCAATATAGATTTTTAACAAGAAAAAATACAATAATAATAATAGAACTTATACGACCTGAGCCAGTAGAACAACCTTGTAGCAGAAGCGGCAAATGAGATCTAGGTATCTAGTGCCAGGCATCATGGGATATAGCGGGGCCTTAAGCCAGTAAGCAGCTCTCAAGCTTTTGAAGATGGCCGAGTCGGAGCCGAGGATCGGCACAGAACCCAACCAGCAAGAATGAAGGCGAGATAGACAACTTAACATCATGGTTTGCAGAGAGCTTACAAAGCATCAAAGGGATCTCATTGTTGAAAGGTATCAGTCAGGAGAAGAGTACAAAAAATTTCCAAAGCACTGGATATTCCATGGAACACAGTGAAGACTCATCAAAAAGTGGAGAAAATATGGGACAACAGTGATGCTGCAAAGAACTGGACGTCCCTCCAAAATTGATGAAAAGACAAGACAAAAACTGGCCAGGGAAGCTCCCAAGAGACCTACAGCAACACTGAAGGAGCTGCAGGAATTTCTGGCAAGTATTGGTTGTACACTACATGTGACAACAATCTCCTGTACTCTCCATATGTCTGGACTATGGGGTAGGGTTGCAAGATGAAAGCCTTTTCTTACACAGAAAAACATACAGGCCTGACTAAAATTTGCAAAACAATACAGCAAGTTTCCCAAAAGCATGCTGTAGTGTGTTACGGTCTGATGAGACCAAAACTGAACTTTTTGGCCACAATTCCAAAAGGTATGTTTGGCGCAAAAACAACACTTTCCCATCATTGCTTTTCTTCAGTTGGAACTAGGGCTTTAGTCAAGGTGGAGGGAATTATGAACATTTCCGAATGTAAGTCACTTTTGGCCAAAAACCTTCAGGCATCTCTGCTAGAAAGATGAAGAGGAATTTCACCTTTCAACATGACAATGACCCCAAGCATACATCCAAATTAACAAAAGAATGGCTTCACCTGAAGAAAATTTAAGTTTTCGAATGGCCCAACCAGAGCCCAGACCAAATTCCAATAGAAAATCTGTGAGGTGACCTGAACAGGGCTGTGCACAAGAGATGTCCTCGCAATCTGACAGATTTGGAGTGCTTTTTTCATGGAAGAGTGGGCAAATATTGCCAAGTCAAGATGTGCCATGCTGCTAGACTCCTACCCAAGAAGGCCGTGTGCTGTACTTAAATCAAAAGGTGCTTCTACAAAGTATTAGTTTAAGGGTGTACACACTCAACAAAGTATTAGTTTAAGGGTGTAGACATTTATGCACCCAATGTACTGTATGTTTTTTTTTTTTTTGTATTTTCCCCTAACAGATTTCTTTGTTTTTCAACTGAATTGTATAGGTTATAGGTCATATTAAAGGTGGGAAAATTTTGAAATAATTTATTGTGGTCTCATTTTTTATATCACAAAAACCTGGCATTTTAACAGGGGTGTGCAAACTTTTTATATCCAGTGTGTGTGTGTGTGTGTGTGTGTACATTATATATATATAAAAAATGTTGCAAATGTTGGACAGTCGTTCGTTAAAACTGACCACAAATCAATCACCTTCGAACTGACACTAACACCAGAACTCAAAGGGTGAAATCAGACTAAATAACGTCACAAAGGTAAACTATACCCTCCTAGGTGAAGGTATAAATGCATTCCAAGCCCCACCCCAAGCTGAAAATGGTAACTACGCCAAAGTTTACACTAAAGCCCTCTACAATCACTTGCATAAGTGTATAAACTCAGCTGTACCAGACAGATTCAAAGCCAGAGCCCCAAGTGAAATCAAGCAGTCATGGTGGACTTCCAGCATCAACTAACTCTACAAGAACACAAAATGTTGCTGTCCAAGAAAACAAAGACAAGGACCATCAATGGAAAAGCACCCACCTCAGCCTTAACAGGCAAATACGTCAACTTGTAAAAATCCTCCAAGATCTCCTTTGAGAAAAACCTAGCAAGTACTGCCAAAGATAACCATAAGGCCTTTTACAGCTATGTACATAACCTAAAGGGTAAGACCCAAGCATGTGCAGAAGTGGTGACCAACTACAGCGGACAGGTTTGCTGAAAATTTAACTCACATCTCCTCCTAACTTACAACAAACCCTCCCCCAACCCCCCCCCCCAACCTTACATATCTGAAGGGCAGGTACTCAAAGCCCTGTCCAAGGCAAAGAATATGGCCTCTGTGGGACCAGATGTCATCCCAAGCTGTTTTCTAAACAGGCTAAAACATGAACTAGCATCACCACTAAGTACCCTTTTCAATCATAGCCTAACCACAGGCTTTGTTCCTGAGGAATGGAGAACAGCTACAGTTATTCCCTCCACAAGGGTGGCCTAGCAACAGACCTGGGGAATTACAGACCCATAAACCTGACCAGCCTTATCTGTAAGGCCATGGAACGTATCATTAGTGAGCTCAGGGAAAGGATGTGGTTGGCCATCATTGAGAATTTGCCATTTTCCCCACTGTAGTGTGATCTCGGAGTTTGTGTATTTAGTTTGGGGGGTATGGGGGGGGCACAGCCTCCCACATTGGGGGGGTGACACTCCCCATTTTGCAGCATTTTAATTTTTGTTTTGTTGTCATGATCAGTGGGTGGCAACTGTTTTTTTCCCCAGGAAACATTTCGCTTAAGCAAATATTCGCTTAATTGAGCTTTCGCTTAAATCAGTTTGTCAAATAGTGATTCGCTCAATTAAGCATTCGTTCAAATGATATAGACCCACACGTATGTGTGTGTGATGGTGCTATGTTTCTCATTTTCCCCCACTGTTGTGCAATCTCAGATGTATATTTAAAGGTAAAGGGTGTGGGTTTGCTGGGGGATTGCAAGTCCCTGGCAAAGCACTGATTTCTTTCTGGGTCACATTTTGACAGAATGTGCACCTAATGATTTCTGCTTGCAGTTACTTCCAATGAAAGTTTGTGTTTTGAAATTAATGTAAACTCTATATATTTATATAAATAAACTAGAGGTTGCAAGGTGACGTTTGAGAAAACGGTACCTATATAAAGGCACATGGCCAATATGCAGAAGTACTATTTCACATAAAAGGCCGAAAATTATTGGACCCATGTACATAAAGAAGCTGTTGAGTCAAAATTAGTCACATGACTCGCGGCCACATTGGCATCTCTTAAGGGAATTGAAATGTGTGATAAATATAAGTCACTGCTAATAATGTAGAACCTCTGTATTAATGAACTGTGATAAGTTAAGAGGTCCTTGTATTCACCGAAAAGTTTGTCTAGAAACCATGAAAAATAAATAAATCAGCTGTGCTCCACAGCAGCTCTGTTATACATGGATTAATTTTATGTTTCACTCTCTGGGAGGTATTCTAACAAACAGCACAAAGAGTTCTATGAAATAGCATGGCAAGTGGTGATACACAGTGAAAGTGTAATTCACAGGCTCAGATAAAGCAGTTGCACAACTAGAGAAATAGGCTGATATGCACAGTATGCTAATGACCACATAATGGCATGGAAGTGGGTATCAACATACAAATGACAGCCAATTTGTAAACAAATGATAAAAAATTAAACATGATGAAATGACTCAGCAATATATAAAATGTGTGTACTGAGCATCAGTAGTCATATATTCTGAATGGCAGAATGTTCTGATGTACAGCAGCTTTACATGCAATATGACTGTAGGAGTAGGCATCAGTTTAACAGAGTAGCATCTATTAGCTGCCACCTTGAGTTAAAACTACTTGTATGCGCATCCTGAACAGATACCAACCTGGTTAGCATTAGGAAAAATGATGCTCCTTCTTAAATAGTGAACCTGTAAGCCATCCTAAGAACTATAGACCAATAATTTACCCTCCTGCAATGTACAAAAGTACAGTTTTATACCTACCATAAATGTAGATGTTCAAGTGTACACCCTGCTGCAGTCATCACACTTGGGTTATCCTGTCGTCAGGCGGTCCCGCAGAAGGCCTGAATTCCAAAGTCTTGGTCCGGCGTCGGTTGCTGTCGCTTCTTCCCTGATGTCAATGCGCCAGGGGTATATATGATGCATCCAACGCCATTTTCTTCAGTTTTTCTTGCCCCAGATGTCAGGTGCCCCCAAAAAGGTGGTCAGTAATTAGTACCAATCTAAAAAATTTAGCACAAACACAACATCCCTCCAGCTATAAGCAAATACATCACAAAGGTATTGTAAAGATTTGTTAGGTCAGAGGGGATGGAGGGAGGGTAACCTGGACTGCAACAGGGTGTACACTTGAACATCTACATTTATGGTAGGTACAAAACTGTACTATGTTCATCATGTTACCCTGCTGCAGTCATCACACTTGGGTAGAATCCCAAAGCTAAGGATGGGAGGAGGAGTCAAAGAGGGTTAGAGGAGGCTAGAGGAGGCTAGAAGGCCCTGCAGAACTGCAGTGGCGAAGCCAGCTCTAGTCTTAGAGTAAAGTGGTAAGTGGTAGTGTTTGGTGAAGGTGTGTACTGAACTCCAAGTTGCAGCTTCCAAAATATCCTTGGTTGGCACCCCCTGAGGAAGGCTGTAGATGTAGCTGCTGCCCTGGTAGAGTGGGGCCTTATGGTAGCAGGAACTGGTTTTCCATGATGGGTATAGCAAAAACGAATGCAATGTCCTATCCATTTGGAAATGGTCTGTTTTGATATAGCCTTCCCTTGTGAAGCTGCAGCATAGGATACAAAGAGTTGGTCAGATTTTCTGAAAACCTTAGTTTTATCCAAGTAGTAACGTAGTTGCCTGTGAATGTCCAAGGGGTGCAGGAGTCTTTCTCCTTTGTTCTGTGGATTTGGAAAGAAGGTGGGTAAGTGGATGGTTTGATTTAGAGCCACACTGGATACCACCTTAGGCATGAAGGAAGGATTAGTTCGTAGAGAAACTCTGTCTTGATGGAAAATGAGGAAAGGCTCAACTGCCATTAGTGCCTGAAGCTCTGAGACTCTTCTGGCTGAAGTTATTGCTAGCAGCAGGGCAGTCTTCCATGATATAAACTTTAGATCAGCAGAGAAAGCTGGTTCAAAAGGAGGTAAAGTTTTTCCAGAACAAAGTTGAGGTCCCAGGTTGGTGTAGGTGCTCTCCTGGGAGGCCTAATGTTTTTGGCCCCTCTGAGAAACTGCCTTAGAAGTGGATGTGAAAATAAGGGTGGATCCGTGTTGTAGTGGGCTGAAATAGCTGAGGCGTGGATTTTAATAGATGAAAAAGAAAGTCCTTTGTGCAACATCTCAGTTAAATACTGTAGAATCTGAGGCTGAAGGGTATTTTGGCCTTTAGCCTGGTTCCAGGTGCAAAACCTTTTCCATTTGTCCGAGTAGGCCTTCCTGGTGCTGGGCCTCCTATCTTCCAGAATAACATCCATAACTGCTTGAGGAAGAGGAGCTGGCTGGTTGCTTAGGTGATTTGCCATGCAGCCAAATTTAAGGTTTTGAGCTGGCTGTGTAGAATCTGATTGTCTTGCTGTGTGAGCAAATGAGCAATTTGTGGTAAAATCCAAGGTGGGCCCTGGGCCATATTCCTTAATAGTGGGTACCAGTGCTGGCGTGGCCAGTCTGGGGCTATGAGTATCATTCTGGGTCTCTCCTTCCTGACTTTCAGAAGCACCTTTGAGAGAAGGGGAAATGGAGGGAAGGCATATACTGTCAGGTTTTTCCAACTGAACGAGAGTGCGTCCACTTTCCAAGCTTGATGGTGAAGTGTCCTTGTACAAAATTTTGTTAGCTGATAGTTTTGGGGGCTGGCAAACAGGTCTATGTCTGGGTGGCCCCATTTTTGAGTTATTGCAAATACTTGTGGATCCAGTTTCCACTCGTGGGTATCCATGATGTTTCTGCTGAGGTCATCTGCCAATGTGTTCTTTTTTCCTGGCAGGAATTGAGCTTGTAGCTGAACTTGGTAAGCCAGTGCTGTGTTCCACAAGGTCATTGCTTGCCTGCATAGAGGGTAGGAGTGTGTACCCCCTTGTTTGTTTATGTACCACATTACTGTGGTGTTGTCCGTCCTTATTGTAAGCTGTCCTGGATGCAAGAGGTTCTTGAAGGCTGTCAGGGCATTCTGTACAGCTAGCATCTCTTTTTGATTGATGTGCAGATTCCTTTGATCTGCAGTCCATATGCCTTGAACGCACTATCCTGCCATGTGTGCCCCCCAGGCATAGTCCGATGCATCTGTTGTCATAGTTTGCCTGGCTGGGGGCAAGGTGAAAGGCTGACCCTTGTTGAGGTGACATGCCTGTGACCACCACAGAAACTCTTGTTGAATGCAGGGAATGAGAGGTATCATTGTGTCCAAGCTGTGGCTGTGTTGAGACCATATACTTTTTAGGTACCACTGTAATTTCCTCATATGCAGCTTTGCAAATGGTATTAGTAGTATGCAAGATGCCATGAAGCCCAAGGCCTGCAGAATTTTTCTTGCAGGGAGTTGGGTCTTTCTTGCCATTGTTTTGAAATATTGAGTCAGTTGTAGTTGTTTGTCTGGCGTCAGATAAGCCTTCTGGGCCGTTGTATTCAAGCTGGCACCCAGGAATGTCATTTTGTGAGGGTACTAGTTTTGATTTCTTTTCGTTTACTGTGTACCCTAGGCAACTTAGATGTTTTACAAAAGCCAGATGTTGTAAGAGGATGTCCTTGCTTTCTGCTTGGATGAGGCAGTCGTCCAGGTATGGGTATATTTGAATTCCTCTTTGTCTGCAGTATGCAATTACTGGTGCCAGGCATTTTGTGAAAACCCTGGGCGCAGTGGATAAGCCAAAGGGCAGTGCAGAGAATTGGTAATGGGTTGAACCTGCAATGAAACAGAGGTATCTTCTGCAATTTTATCTGCTAGGGACATGCAGGTATGCCTCCTTGAGGTCCAACGTTACTAGCCATGCTTTCTTGCCTAACATGGGAAGAAGCTGCTGTAGTGGTAGCAACTTGAAGTTGGGTACTTGTAAGAAAGTGTTTAGAATTGAAAGGTCCAGAATTGGTCTCCAGGCATTGTCCTTTCTGGGGACTAGAAAGAGTCTTGAGTAAAATCCTTGGCCTTGCTCCCGTGTAGGTACCAGTTGAATGGCTCTCATGTCCATGAGAGCTGTAATTTGTTTTTGTGCCTCTGCCCATTGATTTTGTGGCAGGTTTGGCATTCCTCTTTTCATTGGCAAGGTGTAGAAATGGAATCTGTATCCCTGTGAAATTATGTCTAGGATCCATTTGTCCTTTGTGACGATGTGCCAGTTGTCTGAAAAAAGTGCTAGTTTTCCTCCCAAGGGAGCTGCCAAGAGTCTTGCTTGGCCATGTGAGGTTTAAGTCATTGAGTTTGCCTTCTAGTAGTTTGGAGCCTGTCTTCTCCTCCCTTCTGTGTTGCAGTGCCCCATTGTCGAGGTTTGTAGTGGGTTTGTGGTTGTCCTCTGCCTCTTGGGCATCTGTATTTACCCCTCTGTGTTCTTTCAGTAGCTGGAAAGGACCAATTTTTTGTTGGCCAATTTCTGCTGAAGCGAGGGGGCTGAACCTGTAAAAAATCTTTGACCGTCTGCATAGATTTTGCCTTATCCTCCATTTTCTTTAAAACCTCTTCTGCTTTAACCCCAAATAAGACATCCTGCTGTAAGGGTGCGGTTTACTATTGAAAATGCGAACGGCACTTGGGCGACAGTTGGATAGTCGAACGTATAAGGTCATAAACACGGATGTCGAAGACATAATAATCACTCTAGGAATGGTTTTAACATGGGTCGAGGTAGGGAAGATGTTTGTAGTAGGGAATAATACTGAACACCTACCTCGACCCATGTTAAAACCGTTCCTAGATTGATTATTTTGTCTTCGACATCCTTGTTTACGACCTTATACGTTCGACTATCCGACTGTCGCCCAAGTGCCATTCACATTTTCAATAGTAAACCTAAGGGTGCATCTAGTAACTTTGCTTTAACATGATCAGGCAAACTCATTACAGCCGAGTGCTCCTCCAGGCGTCTTCTGCAGTTAATCCCTACTGCTCCTCTAGGCATCAAATATGGATTGTTCATATTTGCATTAATAATTCCAAAACCATGTTACTTACAAGGTACCAGGATATTTTGTCTTGAGCCATATGTGATGGCAAACACAACTCTATTGATATTTGACCTCTTTCAATGAGAGTTTTCTAGAACTCTAAGGTGATAACTTAGTTTTTAAAGGCTTAAGCCACGCCCACTAGGGGTTAAAGGTGCACACTCAAAAGAGCTGCTCCGGAGTGATGCCTACGTATAACAGACCCAGTAACAGCTGCTCTACAGGAAGCTTCCAAGGAATCAAATCCACATTGTAAAGTATGTTTGCCCACCTGTTCAGCTGCATGCAACAGGTCCTGCATTTCCTTCAATTCAGACTGTTGAGGGAGTGTGCTCATTTTTTGTCTTATTTGAGACATTAGAAATTGCTGGTATTTTAGCATGTGAAATTGACAATTTAGTGCTCTCATAGCTAGAGTGGCTGAGGTGTAAACCTTTTTCCCCCACCTGTCTAGTGCTCTGGAGTCCCTTTCAGAGGGTACAGGATTTTTTGCCATAGAAGCCTTAGCCCCTTTGGAACCCTGGGAGATAGTCTCTGGGTCAGCAACAGGGCTTTTATAAAGGAATTTGTGGGAGTCAGGCACTCTATAATATCTGTCTGGTTTGGCTGGAGCAGGAGGCAGAGAATCTGGATCTAAACTAGATTCTAAGTAAACATCATCCACAATGTCTAAAACTGGGGGGATGGCAAGAGGTCTGTGCTGGAGGAGTAAAAGAAACTCTCTGAGCCTTTTCTTTGAGTCAGAGTAGTCCTGACCTTCCCAGTGAAAATGTTCCCTCATAGTGTGTAAAGTTTCCCCAAAGGAGTAGTCTTCAGGGGGAGAAGCTGAGGGAGTGGAATCCTCAGCATCAGAATCTTCATAAGGGGGAAAGGAGTAATCTTGTTCCTCAGAGGAGCCTGAGGAACTAGACACTTGATCAGAGGAGGCATAATCTTCCTCTTGTCTAGGCCTTTTGTCGGGGGGGGGGTTGGGAAGCCCTGATTAAAGAGATCAAATCTTCAGCCATTTTAAGCATCTGTTTCTTAGGCATGGGGCCTTGAACTGGAGACTGAAGTGCAGTCTTTTTAGGTTTAAGAGGAGTCTTAAGCTTAGGTTACGTTTTTATAGTGAGCGTCATCGGTCTAAAGACACCTTCAGAAACCAAAGGTGTTTCTGCAGTACCAACATCTCTTTCTGCAATGTCGTCGGTAGGGCCTAAAGAAAATGGCTGCGTCGGCCTAGCACTCTCCGCCAAAGGATCCGAAGCGGTCTCTGGTTCCAATTCTGCAGTAGCCAGGGGCTGCATAGGTGCCTCACTGAAAACCGGTGAACCAGAGACCGGCCAAGCCGAGGCCTCGGAGTCTGGCTTGGGTCTAGGCTGCCTGTCCTTATCCTTGCATTTTTTGTGCACGCCAGTAGTCAGTTGCTCCGTCGGCATGGTGTAGTTAAATTTTCTACCAAAGTAGTGTCGTGCGAAATCAAAGCGTCATTTTATAGTACGCTTATTGAACCTAGCACAAAAGTGACAACCAGTGACGTCGTGGTCTCGGCCTAGGCAAGGTATACAATAAGAATGAAAATCCTTATGAGGTATTTGCTTCCCACAAGAAATACAATTGTTAACTTTTTCTGACATCGGTTTGAGGCAAGAAAAGTTTCCCCAATGGGGTACTTAGCTTTACTGAAGACTTTGGATCTGAAATTCGACTTCGCAAGTGCCGGCCGGCCGACTCCTGAGATTTTCGAACTGCTTCTGCTTCGGGCACCGCACGGCAAGAAAGACTGAAGAAAATGGCGTTGGATGCATCAATATATACCCCTGGCGCACTGACGTCAGGGAAGAAGCGACAGCAACCGACGCCGGACCAAGACTTTGGAATTCAGGCCGACTGCGGGACCGCCTGACAACAGGATAACCCAAGTGTGATGACTGCAGCAGGGTAACACGATGAACATCCACATACTGGAACTGATGTTGACAGAGTTTATAGTAATTTAAAAGACAACTCAATCATGGCAATAAAACAAAAGGGTAAAAAACAAGAAAGTCATATGGAACAAAGGATCATTTGTTCCTAAATAAAGTCATAATGGAGAATTGTACAAAGGGGAGAAATCCAAGTATGGCATGGATAGATTCCAAAAAAAAAAAAAAAAAAAAAAACAAATTTGACGGCTAACCATATTCATGGATATAGGAGTACTTATAGATGTGTAAGACACATTCTACATCGATCATTTGCATTACAATGACCATGAAGCAGTAGCAAACCACTTTTCAATTAGGGCAAATTATTATCAAAGGGATACAAATTCAAAGAGGGATATATTCCAGGGTGATTTTTTTGTCACCACTGTTTTGCTTGCCCTTAACACAGTAAGATGTTTAATTGAAAAGATTACATCTTGGTTATAATTTGGCTCCTAGAAAAACTTGATCAAACATTTCTCATCTACCTTTTGTGAAAGGCTTAACATTATATAGCTCATCAGATGAGGAGTTGAAAGCATAACTGCAAGTGGGTAAAACTTTCTCAGATGATACAAGAATGATATTTGGTCTTGATAAATGTGCAAAAGCAATGCTTAAAGCATCTGGGACAGGAATGTTATATGAAGGGACTTGAGCAGGAAGGAGTATATCAACATTTGGGAAATGAAAGGATCATCAATACAACATGAACAAATGCAAATAAAACTCAGTAAGGAATACTTCAGAAGACTAACACTAACATTGAAAACAGCCCTGACATCTACGAATGAAGTCCAAGCTATAAACCAGTTTACTCACCCTGTTTTAACGTACAGTTTTGGTGTGACTGACTGGTCCTAAAAGGTACTGAATCGGTTGGACAGAAAAAACAATAAAAATGTTTCACTCTTATCAAATGACATAAAAATCAGTGTATAGCAAGATTATATATATCCCTAGCTCTGAAGGAGGTATGACCTTCCTCAAATTTAATTACATGTATAGATCTACCGTCCTTGGACTGCATACATTTCTGCTGACCTCATCACAGCCAATCATAATGAAAGTTTTAAAACTTGAGGAGAGGAAGTCTAAAATGACATCTCTGGATAGTTTAGCAGACAAATTTAGGTGGCAAACAGGAATGGAAATCAAACCAGAAGTAGACAAAAATCAGACAGTAACTGAATGCGTCAAAAAAGGAAAGAAACGATATAAGGAGAAGGATCAGATGAGAAGGAAAAGAATGTGGAAAAGCTACAAGTATAAAGGCAAGTATAGAGGTCTTCTGGAACAACCTCATGTTGATCAGGATTAGAAGCAGGAATGGTTAAGGAGAGGTGAGTTAAACTCAAAGGATAAAAGATTGATAATGGGAGTCCAGGATAGTGGACTACATGCACACTGGTTTACAAAGTCCATTGAACATGTGGGAGAAAGAGACAAATGTAGGTTCTGTAAAAAGGAATTGCAAACAGTTGCGCACCTTGTTGCTGGGTGCTATACACTACTGTCAGAGGGACTGTACACTGAAAGGCACAATAATGTGGAAAGTTTGTTGCACTGGGGATTGTGCATTCACTACAATACAGAAGTAGCTCAGAAGAACTGGAAACATGAACCACAAAGCCTTGTAAAGAATGATGAAGTATACTTCAAGTGGGATCACCCATTACCAACAATATAGCCAAGAGAAAACAAGATTTAATCATCCACATCGATTACAGTGTCTCAAATACAGAGAGAGACAAAATCATAAAATATCAGGATTTGTAGGCAGTAACAAGAGCAATGTGGAAGAGATATGCCCAGACAGTTCCAACAATAGTAGGAGCAATGGGTCTAATGAAAAGAATAAAAAAGAATCTACAATTGTATTAAGATATACTACCAAAAGATGCATCTCCATAGGAATTGCAGAAGCAGTGAATTCTGGGCACATTGTGGGTGCTGCAAGGAGCACTTTTGCCCAGTATCAAAGACTGAAACAATACTAATTTCATGAACTTTAATTATACCCTGACTTAGGAATGGGACCCATTCCTATCATATTACTAAAACCCTAAAATATCTGGAGAAATAAAGACACATTAGAAGTTTCTCGGGTAATGATCTCATGAAACCTACACCAGTTGCTTCACATAACGCTGTATCACATGAAGAAGAATATGTGTTTTTTTGCAGACTGCAGGGGACAAAACACCCACTATGCAGACATTCTATTACACAGCTCATTTCTCTGATGTTCTGGCAAAACTGACTGTACCCACATTGTTATCAGGATCCCACCTGTTCATCATGGTGTTCAGTATATCTACCCAAAGTGCTTTCACTCCATTAGCTACCAGGTGGTGTGCAATGTACATGTGGTCATTGTATATGCACCATCCAGGCACTTCCCATGATTCCCACGTTTTTCCCACGTGACCTATACCAGCATTTTATGTTGGGTGCCGTTCCACACGGTCATCCATTTGTCATGTGCAAGCACTGTTACCCTCAGAGTCCTCACTATTCTGTTGTCATAAAAGTAGTCAGTGGGTCAGTCTTAATGGTGTCTACTGTTGAGTGATATGAGATATGCCTTGGAACCATGCCTGGTGACTTTCATCCACAGCTCTCAGACAATGACAGAGATGGAATAAATACCATACTGTTGTAGATGCGGATCATCATTGAATGTGTCTTCTGCTGCTTTGAAGAATCTGATGACACACTGCTGAAGTTATTGGAAGAACCAGCTGCAATAATACTCCATGGAAGTCAGAGATGGGGCACTGCCATGCTGCACAGGCAAGGTGGTGGTCTGTGTTCCACAACTATGGGCCATGACAAGAACAACAAAGAATACAACTAATGCATTAATTAACATATCTACTGAATATCAAACAGTTATGATACTCACATACGGCATTTGAGTGGGTAAGGCACAGTCATCAACATTTGAACCGGTGGGGTTTGGCACAGTGATGGAGGCTAGCAAACATAGGTGAATGGGTTATGTAAGGTGGATGCAGTAGTCACACACTTGGCTAGTAAGCCATAGAGAAAAAGTCATGGATTACATCCTCCGGTGATGGGATGGAGTGTCCATGAAGTGAACACTGGTTAGGTGTACATGCCTCCACAGTATCAGGACAGTAGACATCCTACCTGACATGTGGCAGACCACTTTGAGAGGATATATTTGAACATTGTTGTGTCTCTCCCTATGTGGGGTGACAGAAGATGTCCAGCATCCACAACCTTAGGAACTGACATGGTAAGCAGTGTATTCATTAGGGCAAAAGCAGATTGGGATGATGCAGAACTATCTGGAGTGCCTGGGCCTGTGAGGGTGCTCAAATAGTGGAGGTGAAAGACCATCAACCATGAACATGGAAGTGTCCATGCTTAGGGATAGAGGCAGCCACTGACAGTGTAAAGGTGTGGGACATCTACATTCACCTGGCTTGTGACCATAAACTATGCATCTGCCCACTTACATGACTGCACTTCCTCATACTGACCACGTGACCTTCACATCCTCTTACTGATGTCTTGGATAACACCCAGGTCAGGGAATATCCTGTAGTCATGGCAGTGATGTCCACCTAGACAACTCTTCTCTGTAGGTGGTACATGCACCACGGATGCAGTGTGTCTCACTGATAACATCTATGTTGGTGCATTCTGGCTAGTTTGGGATTGGCTAACATGCACAGGATGCCCATTGCTAAATACATGGTATGCTGGATGTTTATATCATTCCTCCAACATCTCAGCTTTGGGGATATGCATTACCTCTAATCTTAGCATTGCTGACAGCGTCACTGTGTTTGTGGAATGTAACGTCTACATGATGCCATCATTATCAGCCTTGGGTAACCCAATGACAATTGGTAGGTTTCAGCCTCTTGTGCTATAGCCTCTGCCCATAGAATCTGTGAAAGCATATGGGTAACACACATGGTAATGCTGGATCATAGGTATTACTCCCATCACAACTTAGTACACAGTGTTACATGCTAATTATGTAGATGGCCTGTGCATGTAAATGTACCTTGTAGTTCAGGTAGTTGCAGCCCCTATGCCACTGGAGAACCCATCTGTATATGTGCTCTACTAATTATACCGTTCACATTAAGGCATTACTCTAAAAATGTAATGCAACTTGCTAGCACTGTGTGCCATTAACATTGGTGGAAGAGTTATGGGAGGTGGATGAAGTAGGCATGCACTTGACTAGGAGGTTGTGGGGAGTCAGGGAAAACATCCTGATGTGTCTTGGTGGTGTGTCTATGTGGTGGACACCTGGGAGGTGTCACCATCCCAGCTCCCATATCAATGCCATTGCCACATAACAGGTTTCTTGCACCTTCCCTGTAGGAATATATCAATTTTTGAAATATACCTCTGTATTTGTAGTCCATCTCTTTTGGCCAATCTGTCTACTTCAGTTTTATGTACCTTGATCTTGACATGCAGAATCATATCAGTTGCAGTATCATGCAGCAATACACTTGTGTTACTGTTTTATTAGGTTTGCATACAGCAATGATGTTCTGTAGTACTACTTGTCACATCTGATCCTAAAAAGCCTTGTTTGCCTTATCCTTCTCAAGGCTATGACATCCATAAGTTTGTGTGTAGGGCCAGTACTAGTAACTCTGTCTCTGGTATGATTAAATTTTACAGCCATTGCCATTCTTTCCCCATGACAGTATAAATGCACTTGTGGGTTACACACATGGATCAGTGCAGTTGTGTGTATGTGTATATATATATATATATATATATATATATATATATATATATATATATATATATGCATTACTGTCCTTGCCTCACTGTCCTCTACTCCCAATATGGCAGCTTCAGACCTGTCACTATGTTGCCATCATTCAAACATGGTGCCACAGTGGTAGCAGCAATGGGCATGTTACCACTGTTTGCTATCCATCTGACCGCATATGCTGCGACCAATACACAGAAAGTCTCATACAGAACATAGCATGTACTGCAATCTGTGCATTTATGGTTCACTTTTGCAAACTACTCATTCTAACAGTGTTCCCATTTCCCTGCCAGGGTGTCCTACCACTTCTCACACAGTAAGACTGTAGCTTATCTACCTTTATACTTTGTTACCTGTCTTGGTGAGTCCCTGTGCAGGATGAAGTCCTCTTTCATGACAACAAGCTAACAGCATCCCTCCAATAAGTGGCAGACTTGGTGGCTACTGCTGAGCCAGCAACAGAGGCATCTTCCAATGAAACTTGAAGAAGATGGCTTCACCTCTTCTACAACTGCACCTGGAGGATGCCGACACAGTGGGAGGAAAATAAATCAAAGGTGTACAAGGGGTTGGCACAGATATATCACACACTGCACTGCCAGGAGACTTGCAGCCACCTTCTGTGGCATGTAACTGTATAACTCCTGTACTGCAGGAAAATAAAATATGCACTTGACATACACAGGCTCTTTCAGTTTCATTTTTTCCCCTAATATACTCCCTTGTCCAGCCATCCATCCTTCCTCAACCCCTTTTTCCATTTTGCACATGGGGCCAGGGTGTCGCTTCAACAGTGACAATCATCTCGAGCCAAGGTTTACACCGTCGTGTGGCTAACCCTGCCACAGTGGTTCACTCACTTGCACCTACAGCCAATTTAGTGTGTCCAATCCACCTACTGCATGTGTTTGGAATGTGGGAGGAAATCAAGCACCAGAAGGAAACCCACCCGACTGCAGGGAGGACACGCAAACTCCACAGAGAATGCACCCCAGCTGAGAATTGAACCTGGGAACCTCTTGCTGTGAGGCAACAATGCTAACTAACCACTGCACCACAATGGGTATCCCAGTCACTTTTCCACTTACTTCAAAATCAAGTACTGTATACCTACAATCTAGGTTAATATACAGTTGGAAAACCTCCTCCTATTAACAAAACTTGGACTGTATCTTTTGCTTCATAAAATAAGTCTGAATATTTTTTGTTTCATAAAATACAAAATGTGTAATATTCAAAAAATTCTCCAGACATCCAGACTAAAATGGAAGATCAGTCTGTCTTCATTCTGTCGCCTGCAGCATGGCACTTGGGTATCCTTGGGTAGTGCAGCAACTACCTAATGTTCACAGATAAACTTTTACTTAATACAAGATATTCCATTTGTCATAGATGCAAGTGTTTAGCTAACATGGAGACCTTATTCTCTGGTGAGCAACCCACCTTCACATCACTCTACACAAACCCGTACTAGAATGTCTTACACTGGAGATGTAAAAATAGTTGCCAAAGCCTTCTAGGCCAACAAGACCAGGTCTAAGTAAAAATATAACACCACACCACCCTCAGGCACATTTACAGACTTGCCATAACCTAAATCACCTCAAATCCAAATCCAGTACACCAGACCACTCTACAAATAACATTTTCATGATCAGCGAGTCCATAGTCCAACTGTATAACCTGTTGCATCTCCTAACTTTCTTTCTCTGTTAATAACTTCTGCTTAAACTAACCTCCTAAACCCTCTGCTCTACTATTATAGCCGGACTATAGCCCCCCTCCTTTCTCTCACCCTCCCATTCTCCACACTATTTATTCTACCATAACCTCAACACTTTACCTGACACCCTCAGTGAACATCTCCCTACCACTGTCCTAAGACACACCACCCAAAATCACAAACCCCCAACTTGTTAGAGATTGTCGGAAATTATCCAATTTTAACATCTCCCAATTTAACTCTATTCTTTCCAGTATAGGCTGGTCTGTCCTTAGACAAGTACCTCTGAATGATGCTGTAAGTATCTTCAACAGCATCTTCCTAAATACTTTGGACTCCCTAGTCCCCTCCAGAAAAATCAGAATAAAATCTAACCAAGCCCCATGGTTTTCTAAGGAAACTAGAAACCTTATGCAAGAAAGGGTCAGTGTCTGGAAAGTCTGGAGTAAAACTAAACAACTATCCCTTCTACTCAAACATAGACAACTAAGGAACCTTGCTAAGAAGCAATGTACAAATAACAAAATGGCCTACTACAACACTGCCCAGTTCAACAACAAATCTAACCCTCAAACGTTCTGATAGACTCTGAACAAAATTATTTCTCCAGGTTGCCCCGCAAACCCCTCCCCTTACCCTAATACATCCCCAGAAGAAACCGCTAACCTCCTCAATAAGCACTTCATTGAAATCATACACAAACTCATTCCCTCAAACACCAGCACCACTGCTGCACCTACCCCTCCTAATCCACCAAACCAAACTCTGTTTTGATTTCACCGTTTCTACTTCTTATATCAAATCTCTTCTTCTTAAGCTCAAACCCTACTCTCCCCTCTACCGACAACTTACCGCCTACCTTCCTCAAACTTGCTGCTGAATCTACTGCCTATCCTACATCTATACTAATCAACAGATCTATTCTAGAATCCACCATGCCCACCCTGTGGAAATCCTTCTTCACTATTCCATTACACAAAGATGGCAACTCCACAGACCCTGCCAACTACCGACCTATCACCATTTTATCCTCTCTCTCTAAGATTCTTGAAAAATGCATTCACTCAGCTTTTTAACCACCTCCTCCAGCATAACCTTCTCACTCCCACTCAGCACGGCTTTCATCCCAACCACAGCACAACTGCCCTCCTATCCATCACTCATACCATAGCCAAAGCCCTCAACAACAAACTCATATCCTGCCTCTTCCTTGACCTCCCCAAAGCTTTCAATACAGTCTCTCATCCTATATTGCTACCTAAACTTGCTAATCTTAATCTATCGTCTTCCTCCCTGGCCTGGTTCAGTAGTTACCTATCTTTAGGCAGCAATCTGTCAAACTGCTATCATCCTTTTCACCACTCCTTTTGGTCCCAACTGGAGTACCCAAGGCTCCATCTTAGGTCCCCTTCTATTTAATGTCTTCACCAACGATCTCTACATATCCTGCAAACAATCTTCTCTCATCCAATATGCTGATGACTCTACACTTATCTCTGTCTCCAACAATATGACTGAGCTCCATACCCTAACCCAAAATGCCTATCCACTGAAAAATGTCTGTCTGAACATTTACTCATCCTTAACCCTAAAAAGACCAAACTCTTACTAACCACAATTCTACCTTTGCTATTAAATCTTCTAACACAATTATCCAGCCCGATACCCACACAAAACTCCTTGGAGTCATAACTGATTAACTGAAATTTAACCTGGACTTACTCCAATATATAAAAAAAAAAAAACACACAAGAAATTGGGGCTACTGTATCATAATAAATTTCTACCCCACAAAGCTAGACTTACACTGGCACAAGCATTCCTCCTTCCCTCCCTCCTATATGCCACCCCAGTACTCACCAACATCCAAACTACAACCCTGAACAAACTCCAACAAACTTACCACAAAATTGCTAAAATTATCACTAATTCTCCTTACAATGCTCATCACTGCACTGCTCTAAACTCTCTCCAATGGCTTGAGCTCCCCCAACAACTCCAACTACCTCAATTTCAAATGCTGCACAACATGCTTTACAAACCTTCATCCTGTCCATCTCTTTCATACTTTATCTCTACCTATACTACACCTTGGACCCTACGTACCACTAACCAGCAGCTACTTGACATCCACCAACCTAAGAAAACAGTTTGTAAACTACTATATAAATATTCTGTTGCCCTTGCTTGGAACAAACTTCCATTAAACATACGTACCATCATCCTCCACTATACTTCAAAAATGAACTAAAACACCATATGCTCAAATCCAAGACTTGTCCCTGCCACGATCCAGCATAAACACCTTTCACTCTCCTTAAATCACTAAGTTTTTTCTTTCCCCACTCTTCACATTTCACACAACTCCATGCTCGTTAGCCAATGCCAAATGCTTTTTACCAATTAAGATACATAATTCTCTTATGTAAATACATGATTGCTTTGTATAAAGCTCTCTATTTGTTTTTACTCATGCTGTATTAACAGATTTTTTTGATCCTTGTACTACCTCTCAAATATGTATCTGCTTATAACTTTTTAACTGCAATACTGTTTTTCATGTAACTGTTTCTGGAACTTTTCTCCTCGGGTCTCCACTGAAAATAGGCTTCAAGCCCAGTTGGACTAACCTGGTTAATAAATGTCAATAAATAAATAATTTTCCCCCTACTTCCTATCAGTTTTTATACATTGTCCTTCTTTTGAACAACAATTTTTTTTGTAGTAGTAGTAGTAAATTTTAGACCACTGCTATTAGTGCAACCCTTAATGTTAATAAATTATTTCTTTTGTTTTTCTTTTATCAATGCAAATACGAAATTAACTATAATTTTTAATATTTTTTTGTCCTGTATGTTTATCTTTGCTTATGTTTGCTGGGGCTCTTTCCCTTAGGTCTCCACTGAAAATGGGCTGTTTACTATCAATGCAATGTAAATAGTTAATAACCTTTTCTGTTTTACAATTATTTTGTATTGTGATTGTTATTTAATATTTGTATACTGTCACTTTATCTTTACTTATGTTGGCTGGGGCTTTTCCCCTCGGGTCTCCACTGAAAATGGGTCTGTTTGCAAATTCAGTTGGACTAACCCGGTTAACAAATGTGAAATAAATAAATAAATAATTAGTAAGACACACTGATTTTCCTCTCAAAAGGCTGACCAAAGACAGGGTGATGCAGGGGCCAGGATCTTTGATACCTCAAGGGCTTTAAAGCCCTTTTGCCTCACAAGTATGACTATGACGTGCTGGTCAGTCGTATGGGAATGAAAGACTTGGTATGTAGTATTCTGTCAGATCTGCAAAGAGAGATATGACAGAACTCTCCATGAATGTCACAAATGCAGGAAAGACTTGTCTTGATTGGCATCCTTCCTTCCCTAAAATGATGCCTAGGTACAGAGATAAGATTTGTTTCAACAATTGGATAAATTGTTACCTGGGATCCAGTATGTGCCATCATTTGTCAAGTTGCTTGACAGTTCTTCTTGCTTTGTCAAGTGTAGTGTGCATATCTTGTTTCAGGGCTCTTCTCAACTTTTTTTCCTTACTTCATTCCTCATTCTACCTAATACAGGGAGAACATTTGAGAAGGCCAACCGACTTAGTTTCTTAACCTTGAATTATCTTCTGCTCCTCCTTTCTCCCTTTCCACTTTACACAAAAAAAAAAAAATTCTAAACTTGTTTCCTGCCTTTCCTGTAAGTAGTATACTCCAGATTACAGATTTGCTGTATCCAGGACTGTTTGTAAATTTTGGAGCCCCCAAGCCTTTCTGTGTTGGAGGGAAGCCTTCTAGCTTATCAGTGGGAGTTGTAAGCACTAGGTAGCTCATCTAAAACAAAAAAAAAAACCCCCACTATGCATGACCGCTTAGCTAGGGTTAAACTATTCCCGGTGCCATAAAGTCTGCTCCTCGAATTTTCCCTTAGAACTAGCGAGTTTTTTAGTTTTAGCAATCAAATCTGTTTCTTTGAGCTCAGCACTTGTTCAGAACTCGATGTAAGCACTAAATAAGATACAAATTACTACAGCACTCAACTGTCCTCACTTGCCTAGAGAAAACAGTTTTTAGTACTTAATAAATAAGCACCTATCCAAACATGTCTAAGGGTCAGCTCCTGCTGTTTTCTCCTGTTTACCTGATGAATCTGGGCATCTTGGGGCAATGCAGCAATTGCCTCATGTACACAAACAACCCTCTCCTCCTACGACCCAACACTACAACCTGTGAGAAATGCACTTGTATAGCCAAACTGGAAGCAAAGCTCTCTTCACCCAAGACTGGACTAGACCAGTCAAGAGGAGAAGGTAAACACTTGCACAACACCACACTCACACAGTCCCTCAAAACCTACACCACCAAGACACACACCTACATTCGTGGAGGCTCTCAAAAAAAATCTGCCCAAGCAACAGGGACCTCCAAAGCAGAAACGCAAGCAACCTCCACCGCCCAGCACAACCAAAATGACACAGACCACAAAATCAGTGTGCCACTCAACCACAGCCCATAAAGCATAACAACATACCCAACACCCTAGTCATAGGTGACTCTGTAGTCAGGCACACTGATGTTCCACTCACCAGGCTAAACAAGGAGAAAGTTACTGTCAGCTGCCTGTCAGGTGCCAGGATCCACCACATAACACACGCTCTCAGGTCACTCCACAACAAGTACAAATATGACACTGTCTTGTCCATGTTGGTGTGAATGACCTGAGACGTACCTCCCTGGACTACATGAAAAGAGACATGGAGGAGCTGTCTAATCTTGTAGCCCAGGCAGGTATGACCCTAGACCTGACTAGCATCCTGCCATCACCCAGAATGATACCACAGTACAAGGATAAAATGATTGACTTAACAATTGGCTAAGCTTCTGGTGTCATTCTAAGGAGATCCAGTATCTGTCTGCCTGGGATGACATGATCGAAAGACTACGATGCTTTGCCAGAGATGGCCTGCACCTCTCGCCCTTGAGATTCCGGATACTGGCCAAGGCTCTTGCCACCTCTATAGTGCCTTTTTTAGGCAAGTTGAAATGACAAATTTACCACCGTAACCGGTATAAGCAAGCAAAATCTGTGGGTAATGCTACTCGATGCTAGAAGTCTAAACTTCAAAATGCACTCACTCGAGGCACTCCTTAAAATGGAGAACATCGACATCTGTGCAATGACAGACATGGTTAAAGGATCCAGAGAGCACCCCTGCATTACCAGGCTATAATTCATACCACACCTTTCGGCCATCTAACCTGGACCAAAACACTAAAGGCGGAGGCGTGCCCATATTCATTAAGGATATCCACACCTCCAGGTTAGTTGCTCAGGATAACGCATCCGAGATTATCCAAGTGCAACTAACTCTGGGCAAGACTGTAATCCAAATTATAGCTTGCTACAGATCCCCACCATGCCCCAGGATTCCCACTCCTCATTTCTTGATACACTGGAAAATATTAGGGTACAACCTAACACCCTAATAATGGGTGATTTCAAGTACCCCACCATTAATTGGGAAAACTACTCAAGTACCAACTATTTTGCTCAATGTTTTCTGGAATTCATAAATTCCAACACCTTGGATCAACTTATCCACATCCCCACCAGGGGCAGCAATATCCTAGACCTGGTCATTACCAACATGGGCAACTTGTGTTCACAGAGCTGACCACAAGCTAATCACCCTAGACATCCACATCCCGCCCCCATTAAGGAAACCACTGTAAAAAATTTCTCCAAAGCAAACTTCACGCTTAAGACAGAAGTGGCACACTTCATGACACCCATGCAGACGGACAACAGAGGTACAACTGCTGAATCCTACACAAATGCACTTTATAAGCACTTACACGAGTGCAAGAATCGTGCAATCCCTAACAGAAACAAAATGCTGTCCTCCAAAATAAGGAAGCCAATCTGGTGGTCCCCTGCCAAAAACAAACTCTACAACAGAAGAAAGAAACTGTTGCCAAACAAAAAAAAGAGCAAAATCCCATGATTGGAGAAACTCCCTGGTCAGCCTCAGTAAAAAGCTGAGATCCCCTCATAAAATCCTCCAAAGCTAGTTACGAAAACAAAATTGACACAGACTCTAAAGACAACCGCAAAGCATTCTATAGCCATGTCAGAATCTCAATTGCAACACTCAGATCTGCTCCGAGTTACAGCACTATGGCATTAAATATACAGAACCACCTGATATTGCCAACATACTGGCGGATAGGTTCAATGCTAACTTTACCCCCCTCTCACCCCCTAAAGTGCCCATCTCTATACTGGAAGAATGCAAAGTTCTTGTAATCACGGCTGCACAGGTAAAGACCACACTCTCCAAAGCCAAGAACACAGCATCCATGGGCCCTGACAACATCCCAGGCTGCGTTCTACACTAACTACAGAACGAACTGGCACCTCACCAAAGTACCATGTTCAATCATAGCCTTACCTCAGGCTTTGTGCCCACTGAATGGCGCAAAGTGATGGTTATCCCACTCCACAAAGGGGGAGCCACCACAGACCCTGGGAACTACTGCCCCATTAGCCTGACCAGCCCGGTCTGCAAGGCTATGTAAGGTATCATCATGGAACTTATAAACAATGACTTTGGTAATCTCCAAACTCTGGACCCCGCCCAGTTTGGGTTTGTAAAAGACAGATCATGCCTCCTTAACCTGATAGACTTCTTTGAAGCAGTCACCAGAGTCGTAGATGAGGGTAAGGTGGTTCACACAGCCTATCTAGATCTTGTCAAGGCTTGACACCATCCCCCACTCCGGAATTATAGATAAACTCACTAAACTAGGTAAAAATCTGTATGTCACAAGATGGGTTGCCAACTGGCTCACTGACAGAATCCACACTGTGAAAGTAGCAGACTCCAAATCCGACTTCAGACCAGTGACAAGTGGAGTACCACAGGGTTCAGTCCTGGGTCCTCTCCTGTTTGGTATCTACTTCTCTGAAGTACAGGCTAACACAGAAGGTCTTTGGCTAATGTAGTTCGCAGATGACTGTAAACTAGGAGCTATAATCGAAACTCTTAACGATGTGGACATCCTACAAAAGGGCCTCACTGAGACATATGCCTGGTGTCAATGCCATGGCCTCAAGCTCCCTGCCAAAAAGTGCACTGTCATCCCTTTTGGTAAAAACTCTGTACCCATGAACTATCATATAGGCAGTAGTCTACTTAACACCGAAAGTGTGATAAGAGCCCTTGGGACACAGGTGGACAGTAGTCTCTTCCTTTGATAATCACATTGCCACAGTAGTCAGGAAATCCTTCTACGTGGCACACCTCATCACAAAAGTTTTCTCATCCAGGAAAAAAAGAGGTCATTGCTTCCCTCTACTCGTCACTCATTAGACCCATTATAGAATACAGCGCATCTTTTGGTATGTACCTCACAAGACATCTACAACTGTAAAGGCAGCAGAAATACCTCACAAAGAGGATTACCGGCCTCAAACAGATGCCCTACACAGACGGTCTCAAAAAACTCCAGCTTTACTCCGTCACATACCGCCTACTCAGAGGCGATCTCTGCCTAACATACAAAGCTATGTCAAACCCAGAGCTGTTGGACATGCTCCACTTAAAGAAATCCCAATCTCTCCGAGCTTCACACTCTAGGGACCTAAGCCTTGTCACCACAATAAACAGAACATGCTGGAGGGATAGATTCCTGTCCCAGAGACTTCCCATACTCTGGAACAAACTACCTATCTATGTCAAACAAAGCTCCTCATTAGCACACTCCAAAAAAAATCTTGATGATTGGATGGGAGATAGGAAATTCACCCCGAGGATCACTTCTGTGGCTCTGCTCGACAGGGGCACAGGAAAATAATTTTCTTAGGTGGCAAAAGCCAGGGTACCTTTTTGACTAGACTTATATAGGCCCTAGGGCCAATAGCCTAGTACCTACCTATAAACCTATGAACCTCCCATATCCTTTTTAACCATCCACAAGTATTTGGTTTTATGTATTTTTTTATTACTACTTCTGCATCCTACTTTTCTTGTACCACCTTGTCTTTCATGTTATTGCATCTTAAAACATTTTTTCAAAGTGACTACAAGGAAAAAGTAAGTGTTTGTGTTTAATTACTTAACCGTTTAGTTTACTGTTTCTGTTTGTACTACATTTCTGGAGGACTTCTCCCCAGATCTTTCTTATTGTTCAATCTGTTGACCTAAACACAGAAATATAGTCTGCATGCACACGCACTTCAGTAAAAATGATAAGTAAATAAATTAGTTAGCAAATAATTAATAAAAAATAAAGAAGGAAGTTACAGCTATGTGTTTTGCATTCTTGTCCTATGGCAAAACTTGCAAACAACTAGAAACATACAATAAATACACATTTACCTAAACAGATATAAACACACAGACGCCTACAAAATAAATACAAATGTGCATGTTTAGGGATGCAAAAAATACAGTTATGTATACGTATATGAACAGGCACACACTTGGGAAGACACAAACATTTACATAACCACACAAATAAACCTATGGTCACCAACTTATCCTTATAAAAAGCCATAAAGAATGATTGCCAAAAGCAAATGTGCACAAAGCCTGAAACAATCCCCAGTTACTAAAAATAAATTACCCACACTAATATATTCAACAATCAGAACTGAAATATAAATAAGTAAAGGATGTGTGGAATCATAACCACATACTGAAATAACTACTTACTGAAGTAACTGGCCAATGTACATTAAAAACAAGCAAAGTGTACAAAATGTAATGTAGAGCAGAAAACATTCCACCACTGAAATCCGAAAACATTGCAACAAGAATCAAATATATAATTTCTACTACTTTTTTTTCAACCAACAGTTGCACTAAACAAAATGGATGACATCAATAATTCATTATAGTTTTACTAAGTGTGTCCCAGATATAAAAATGTACACTTACCTGTAACATCCAGCAGCTGTGTGGTGTAAGCAGGGTTTATGAAACGATGGAATAGTTCTTTTCTTCTAGACAGAGTTGGTTGTTTTTCAGATCGACTCTAAGGTGTCCCTTTCACACAGCCCATTCATCCTAGTTTATACATCCACTGTCATCAACTATAAAGTGTATACAAAACAACCCTCCAAAAAATACTTCCCTCCAACCATCCTCAAGTCCAGTGAGTTCTCAACTGAGATAAGTCTGTAGTTTGCAGGTACCTTTTAAATAAACATATCCATCAGCAAGTACAACCTTAACCAGCTAAAACAACTCATCTCAGTATGGGATTCACTCAGGTAATGCCTACAATCATTACTTTGTACTTAGTGCAGTGCCATCCCTAGTTAACACATTAAAACAATTGCAATGAATGAATGAATAAACTTAACAGCCTGTCACTTAAGCCTCTCATTCAATGCAATGAAATTCTTCCACAATCAAGCTAAAGCAGTATTATTACATCAAGTTTAAATGTGGACATTTTCACCTTGTGCAACACCTATCGTTTAATCCCGAGTCCAAGATCAGCCACCCTAACACACTGTGAAAGAGGATAATTGCCAGCCAAGAATAATTGATATGTAAACAGATTTTGTCGTGCTTCCCTTAACAGATACTGTGCCAGTCAGCTGAGTAGAATAGGTAGCATAAAAAAAGTCCACATATTTCACATTCAATGCCCATAATCCTGAAGGTGAAATGGAATGGGTAAGGAGAAATAACTAGAATGCAATCTGGAGAGACATATGTATGTGTGTGTACATAAATATCCACTGCCAGAAGGAAAGTTGTGGATACAAACGCTGGCATGAGGGGAAAACACATTGCCTTGAATGACCACACAACTCCACTTCAAGAACCACAATTTACGCTTATGGAATGGGTGAAATATTCTAAATTGCCATCAAACACAGATGTATAGCATATGGGGAAAAGGGTTATTAACCTACCTTGCATTATAACATTTGATAAATTTGTGGAGACCACATAAGAATATTGTCCTGTGTGCCCACACTGGTAATATATCATGTATAACTATGTGTACATGACACATTTATGATGCTGCAATGCAGCATCCACAGAATGAAGAGAATAGAGAGTTGAGAGCTGTTTCCAAATACCATGTTATCAGTAATCAAAGCCATGTATACAGTATGAAACATTTACATGTAGTAACACACAATATCGATAAAATGAAAATTAATGTCATGCAAGAAACATTAGAATTAACAATAGTTCCTATGCATTGAAAATATAAGGTTTTCTATGTTTTAAAAGTCTAACTAGAGTATGGCTGCTATGCAGTACAACTATAAGTACAGTAAAACAATATACGTTCATGATAAACGATAATAAAGTGGCCATGCAGATCTGCTCAATTCCAGAGCTGCCACCTAAGGTCCAATTTATGCACAGCCAGCATTTTTAAAACCAACCTTTCATACCTACAATCACATTTTAGTCCAAGACAAGTGACAGTGCTGCTGCATGTAATATTTCATTGGTTAGGCTGCTCCAGACACTCGTCACCATTAAGGAGTGATAACGTGTGCTGTTCCCGGTGACAGTACCCTGCACAGTAAAATTGAGTGTATTTTTTCTTTATGGTGGTACTCTAGTTATAGCAATGCAATGGTTATATCATATGCCCCCACCTCTTTCCTCAAGACTATAGAGTTTATACACCTGGGGTGTGTGCATACATGTCTTTATGCTGACTGTTCACTTCTTGTAAAGCAGAACAATCCACTGTATATTCATAAAATTGTGAGGGTGAAGAAATACAGAGTACCCTACATGGCCTGAATAAATGTCTGTACAGAAAGATAAAATGTTAATTTCTTTTGGTAATGCCTACTCTGTGGACCCTAACTTTTTACCTGTCTTTATCACATAATGGGGATCCACTTCAGTGGTGGAGTTACAAATAAGGAAAACATGGTACACTCATACTTGTTCTTTTAGTCATTCCAATTGATCCTGATGGTCTTTACTTCTATGGCAGAACCCCAGACTCTGTAAATATTGTGGCCTTATATGAGCTACATCATAATGCCCTCTCTGACTGTTGTCACCAGCTACTCTACTACCTTCTTTGACAGTCATGCCTGACTGTTGTAGGACTTCGCTCATGCAATCCATCCATCTCTTTGTGGGATGGCCTCATTTCCTTTTGCGGGATGGCCTCATTTCCTTTTGCCATCTTCCTGTCTCTCCCAGATCTTCTTCACTTGATTGTCTTCAAACTTCTTGCATGCATCTGAACCACTGCAATCTGTTCTCTTTGACTTTCTTGGCAACTAGAATTACTTTGGCTTCTTCTTTGAGATCTTCATTTCTCTGTTGGTCTAACGGTATGCATCCTACCACCCATCTCAGGAACTTTATTTCCCTCACTTCTGTCTTCCTCAACTGCTCTGTCTTTAGTGCCCAGGTTTCTGTACCATACAGTAGTACTGGTCTCATCACTATTTTGCACATCTTTACTTTTCAGCTTCTTTGGCATTCTTCTGTGCCACACTATCCCTGATGCTCTTTACCAGTTGGCTGCAGAGCCACTGATTATAGTTTGATCTCCTCATTCAGACTTCCCTTCTTCTCAATCACCCTTCCCAGATACTTGAAGCTGTTAACCTATTCCACGTTTTCTCTTCTATTTCAGTTTCCAGCTTCTTCTGATTTCCTCCATTTACTGCTGTGACAAATGTCTTTTCTGTATGCAGTTTCATTCCAAGTGCCTTCAGTTTAGCATTCCATTCAACTATCATTTGCAGAGTGTATTGTTGAGAATCTTCTTGTAATACCACATTGTCTACATATAGCAGCTTTGATGATGTCCCCAAGCTTTCAGCAAATGTAGTCCATCACCAATTTGAGCAGCAGTAGGCTTAGAGGTGAACACTGATGCATACCTACTCCCACTGGGAACCCCTCTGAGTTAAAACATGGTTAGGTCCTTGTACATGCCTGCACTAGATCCACTAATGTTTCTGGAACTTTGAACCACCGCAGGACTACCAAAATCAGCTTTATTGGGACCATGTTGTATGCCTTCTCCAAGTCTAGGAATGTCCAGTTGGAGTCTTTACTCATCTCTAGCTGTCTTTACTCATCTCTAGCTTCTTCTAAACTATCAGTCACACCATGAACATTGTGCAAGTTGTCCTTCATCCTGCTCTGAATCCAAACTGCTCATCTCATATCTTGATTTCTGCTACAGTATAAATTTATTCATCAAGTCACCCTCTCCAGCACTTTCATACAGTGCAATGGGAATTTAATACCCCTATACTGCTGACAGTTATGCTAACCTGGGATGTAAATATATTTTTCAATTCACATTTACCTCTACTTATAAACTCTATTTAAGGTTTTTGGATGATATATTTATTCTTTGGAATGACAGTTTAGACATTTTAGATTAATGTTTTACTTACATTAATAACCCATCCTATTTTTTTTAATTTACTTTTCGATATTCTACAGAGGTGATTCATTTTTTGGATGTAGATGTTTTAAGGGATATCAATAAAGGATCTGCTTATAACATATATAGGAAGTCCACTTTTTACAACTCCTACCTCCATGTAGAGAGTTATCAGTTGCAGAAAATAAGTCTAGTTAAAGCGTAATTTGTTTGGTTGGCCAGGATGGTAGCTGATGATTCTGTATATGAAAAAGAATGTGATAAGTTGCCTGACAAGTTTACAATCAGAGGATGCCCAGATGAATTGGTTTCTAATGTAAGTAGAGAAGTTATCCTGGGGAGAGACACTAGATCCCCTATCTTATTTGGGGGAGGGGTTTATTTGATAATTCCTCCAAAAATCTCACTAATGATAATGTTAACAATACTCTATGTGAAAGTGAGAATAAGGATTTTAATAAAGTGCTGGTTTTAAAATTTCAACCCAATACTGGAGATATAAAGAACATTATTAAAAGGAATTGGTGCATCTTTACATTTCAGGATGATATTTTAGAAAATGTGGGTGAATAACTGTTTTGTGTATAAAAGATGACAAAATATGAAAAACAGATTAGAGATGAACAAGAATAGGAGAGAGACTTTTGGATGATTTGATGATTTATTCTGAGGTACCATGAAGTGTGGGCATTGTAATCAGTGTTACATTTCTGAAGGCAGCAATACTTTTGGTCAAACTACTCGAACAGTAACAGTATATTATGTATAGGCAAAATTATAAAATAAAAGCAAGATAAAAAATTGAAGAAAAAAGTGAAAATATCGAGGAGAAAAACTCTGAAAAATCTTGGAATACTTTTATTTATAAATTAGCTAATGATAAAATCTTCTTTATCTACACTGTATAAACTAATATTATAAGAATATACATTAGTAGACAGTAAATACCTAATTTACTTACTGGAATATAAAATGTATGATTTAAACAATAGAAATGGTAAGGATTTTATTCTAAAGTTGGTGACTATAACACCTCGTATGTTTGAACATTTTTTACTTGAAATATTTACATAGAATCTGCATAACATCAATGAAAATTAGCAAAATTTATAATATGAAAGAATCTATGCATTGGAGATGTAATAAAAGTTTAAAAATTGGATTGCATCATGTTTTTTTTTTATTATTTTATTTTAGATTTGTTGACCGGGCTTGTCTAACTGGATAAATGTCCATTTTCAGTAGAGGCCCGGGGAGATAAGCTCCAAGACATACAGATAACATAAAAATTGCAAACAAATATAAAAAAATAATTGGAGATAAGCTCATAACATAGAAATTGCAAACAAATATAAACAAAAATTACAGTAATATATACACTGACAAATATATTTTAATTGTGAGAATGTAAAAAATTTTGGGAGGGCATTCAGTCCTTTTTTAGGGTACAACAGGACTAGCAGAAGTCTGATTTTAAGTTCTTTAATATTAATTAATTCTTGATTGTATCAGTACTTCACAATACCCTTTGCTCTGGGTGCTTTTGGTCATAGCATTTATAATCCAAGACACCTCAGTACTTTATCTGCCTTTTTGTCAGTCCATATTGACTAGAAGCAGCAGTATGCAAGTAGCAAGTTATCTGATTTAGGAGGATAAAAGAAATGAACAAAACTCATATACGTCAGATACAGTCTAAGTTTGGACAAATCAGAGGCACATACTCAGGAAGCATGGCCTTTTAGGTGGCAGTATTTGCTAACTTATATAAAGTTGGTCCACATACTATAATGTGGTCTCTTTTGATGTAGTTTGCATTTCAGTGCTGTATTTAATGGTGTTTTTTATGAAGGTTAGGCAAGTATAATATGGTAGGATGAAGAGTAAATTTCTGTGTATTTTTGTTGATGTGTCCCATCTGCTCTGACTTAGTCCATAGCTGTGTATCCAATAAAACATCAGTAGTGGTAGGAATCTTTTTCTTTGAGTTAACTACTGCATTACCCGCTGAAATCAAGTGTTAACTTGACTATGCCTAGTACCATTATTAGTCTTTCTGGTTATGTTCTAATGACGTATACTACAAGGGGGAAAAAGCTAGATTTGTGCAGAGACCTGAAGAAATAATGTGTTAAGAGAACTGTTAATTTTTCTTTAAAAGAAAAGTCTATTAGGGTTCCCTTTCCCGCTTACATCTGCATCCACTGTCTGATAGTAGAGGTGGATAAGTATACACATTTAGAGTGGAATTAAGGAAAGTCTTCCCTTGTTCCCAAGATACCCTCTTGGATAGATATGTTGTTGAGGGAAGGTAAGTTTGAAGGAGGTAAACATTTCAGACATTAGAAGCTGTTCATCTTTAAGGTTAACTGTGGTCAGGCACTCACTAAATGTAACATGCTTCCAGCTGTCTGCAGTTAGGATCATCTTCTACAAAACTGTGCTAACTTGTACTGTGAGGAAGTGCACATTTATAACAAGTGAAATCCCTGCTTTGGCCAAGGCATGTATTCATTTCTTTTAGGATACCCTCAGTATTTTCCTTGCTCCAAAAGTATTTTTACTGCTGTATCAGTTTGATTTAAAGTAACATTACTGATGACACTAAAGGTGGAGGAGTGTCCATATTCACCAAGGATATTCACACCTCCAGGCTAGTTGCCAACACAATGCATCTGAAATTCTCCGGGTGCAACTAACACTAGGTAAGACTGCAATCCAAATTTTATCTTGCTACAAATCCCCACCATGCCCCAGGATTCTCACTACACCTTTCTAAACATACTGGAAAATATTAAGATACAACCAAACACCCTAATACTGGGTGATTTCAACTACCCTGCCATTAACTGGGAAAACTACTCGGGTACCAACACCTTTCCCAACGGTTCTTGGAATTCATAGGTTCAAAGGTAGGTACTAGGCTATCTGCCCGAGGACATTTATAAGCCTAGCCAGCGTGTGTCGGCTTTTGTCGCCCCATTGATTAACTGATCCTCTGTCAAGCAGAGCCAATGAAGTGATCCCAGGGGTGTATTTTCTGTTACTCATCCACTCGTCAAGGTTTCTCTTGAAGAGTGTTAGTGAGGGGCTCTGCCTGATGTAATCTGGAATTTTGTTCCAAAGCATGGGGAGTCTCTGTGACAGGAATCTGTCCCTCCAGCATGTTCTATTTATTGTCGTGGCGAGGTTTAGCTCACTAGAGCACATGGTTCGCAGTGACTTGGATTTCTTTAGGTGGAGCATGTCCATCAATTCTGAGTTGGACATCTTGTCTCCTGAACCTGATTGACTTTGAATCAGTCTCCAGAGTCATGGACAAGGGTAAGGTGGTCCACACAGCCGATCTTGACCTTGCCAAGGCCTATGACACCATCCCCCACTCTGGAATCATAGATAAACTTACTAAGTTGGGCATTAATCCCTATGTCACCCAATGGGTTGCTAAATGGCTTACTGATAGAACCCACACTGCAAAAGTAGCCGAATACAAATCCAGCTCCAGACAAGTGACAAGTGGAGTACCTCAGGGTTCAGTCCTGGGGCCGCTCTTGTTTGGCATCTACTTCTCTAAAGTACAAGTCAACACTAAGGGACTCTGGCTAACAAAGTTTGCAGATGACTGCAAACTGGGAGCCATTATTGAATCCCCAAATGATGTGGATACTCTACAAAAGGGCCTTACAGAAACAGATACTTGGTGCCAGAGCCATGGGCTCAAGCTCAATGCCAAGAAATGTATCGTTATCCCCTTTGGGAAAAAACATGTATCCATGAATTACCATATAGGTGGCACAGAAACAGATGCTTGGTGCCAGAGCCATGGGCTCAAGCTCAATGCCAAGAAATGTATTGTTGTTATCCCCTTTGGGAAAAAACATGTATCCATGAATTACCATATAGGTGGCAGTACACTAAACACAGAAAGTGTGATAAGAGACTTAGGGACACAGGTGGACAGTGGTCTCACCTTCGATAACCACATCGCCACAACAGTCAGGAAATCCTTCTATGCGGCACACCTCATCACGAAGGGCTTTTCATCCAGAAAAAAGGAGGTCATTGTCCCACTGTACTCATCCCTCATTAGACCCATTATAGACTACAACGCCCCATTTGGTATGTACCTCTCAAGACATCTGCAACAACTGGAAAGGCCTCAGAAATACCTCACTAAAAAAATCACAGGCCTAAAGCAGATGCTCTACGCTGACCGCCTTAAAAAACTCCAGCTATACTATGTCGCATATCGTTTACTCAGAGGCGATCTCTGCTTAACATACAAGGCCATGTCAAACCCAGAGTTGTTGGACATGCTACACTTAAAGAAATCCCAATCCCTCAGAGCTACACGCTCCAGGGATCTAAACCTTGTCATCACAGTAAACAAAACATGCTGGAGGGATAGGTTCCTGACCCAGAGACTCCCCAGACTCTGGAATAGATTGCCCATACATGTCAAGCAGAGTGCCTCTTTGGACCTCTTCAAGAGGAACCTTGATGATTGGATGGGAGAAAGGAAATTCACCCCAGGGATCACGTCAGTCGCCCTGCTAGACAGGGGTCCAGGAAAGTAAATAATATGGGAAGAAATAGCCAAGGAATTGTTATGGCTAGGCTTGTATAGGCCCTAGGGCTGATAGCCTAGTACCAACCTATGAACATGGCTTTGTAAGTCAGGCAGAGATCACCTCTGAGTAAGCGATATGCCACTGAGTACAGCCAGAGTTTTTTCAGTCAGGCTGCACAGGACATATGTTTGAGGCCAGTAATCCTCTTGGTGAGGTACTTTTGTGGTCTTTCCAGCTGTTGGAAGTGTCTGAGGTACATCCCCAAATGGGGCACTGTACTCTATGATAGGTCTAATAAGTGACGAGTAGAGGGGCACTATAACCTCTTTATTTCTAGATGCGAGCCCTTTAGTAATTAGATGGGCCACATAGAAGTATTTCCTAACTACTTTGGCAATATGACTGTCAAAGGAGAGATTACTATCTACCTGGGTCCCCAGATCTCTTATTACCTCTTCTGATTTAAGGGGGCTGTCACCTATATGGTAATTTGTGGGTGTTTTGTTTTTCCCAAATGGGATGACTATGCATTTTTTGGCATTTAGCTTGAGGCCATGACTTTGACACCAGGTGTCCATCTCAGTAAGGCCCTTTTGGAGGATGTCCGTGTCAGCTGGAGAGTCAATTATGGCTCCCAGTTCGCAGTCATCGGCGAACTTGGTTAGCCATAGTCCTCCTGTGTTTGCCTGTACTTCTGCGAAGTATATGCCGAACAGTAGGGGTCCCAGGACAGAGCCTTGCGGGACACCACTTGTGACTGGTTTAGAGTCAGACCTGGAGCCTGCTATTCTTACCGTGCGAGTTCTGTCTGTAAGCCAGTTGGCAACCCATCTCGTGATGTAGGGGTTTATGTTTAGGCTGGTGAGTTTTTCTGTAATACCCGAGTGGGGAATGGTGTCGAAAGCCTTGGCGAGGTCAAGGTAGGCTGTGTGAACCACCTTTCCCTCATCTATGGCCTTGGTGACTGTCTCGAAGAAGTCAACCAGGTTTAGTAGGCATGATCTGGCCTTAAAGCCGAACTGGGTAGGGTCAACTGTTTGGAGGTTCCCAATGTCTTTGTTAAGGAGTTCCATGATGATGCGCTCCATAGCCTTGCAGACCAGACTAGTCAGGCTTATGGGGCGATAGTTACCAGAGTCAGTTGTGGCCCCTCCTTTGTGGAGAGGAATAACCATTGCTGTGCACCATTCTAGGGGCACGTAGCCTGTGGAGAGGCTGAGGTTGAACAGCATGTTTAGGTGGGGGGTTAGTTCGTTCTGTAGTTCTTGCAAGACGCAGCCTGGGACACAATCTGGTCCCAATGACGCTGTGTTTTGGGCTTTTGAAAGGGCTTTCACCTGTGTGTCTGTGATTTTTGGGATACTACACTTTTCCGGTATTGTTGTGGGCCCTTTTGGAGGTGAGAAGGGGGTGAAGTTTGCACTGAATCTACCTGCCAGGATGTTGGCAGTATCAGTAGGTTCAGTATATTTTGTGCTATTTTTCACTAGTTCAGTGCATATCTGCGAGTTGCCACTTAGATTCTTAACATAGCTAAAGAAGGCTTTGTGGTTATCTTTTGAATCCTTTGCTATTTCTCTTTCGAAGTTAGCCTTGGATGACTTTATGAGGGACCACAGTTTCTTACTGATACTGATCAGGGATGTCTTTCCTTCTTGGGATTTACTTTTTTTCGAACTAGTTTCCTCCTTCTATTGTATAGCCTGTTTATTGCAGGGGTCCACCAAACTGGTTTCCTTCTCTTAGAGGAGTGAGTCTTGGTTTTGCTAGGGATGGCACGATCCATGCATCCTTGTAGGTGCTCACAGAGTGCTTTTGTAAAGGTTTCTGCATCATGGGCAGCGTTATCCTTTAGTGTGGGGGCTGTGAAACTTACCACCTCTGTCTTAAGTAAGGTGAAGTTTGCTTTAGAAAAGTTTTTTATTGTGGTTTCCTTAGCTGGGGTGGTGGTGGGGTGTGGACATCCAGAGGGATTAGTTTATGGCCTGATCTAACCAGTGACGGGTTGACCTCCGGTGTGGAACACCTGTCGCCCATGTTGGTGATGACCAGGTCCAATATGCTTTCACTTCTGGTAGGGGAGTTTACCAGCTGATCCAGGGTGTTTGAGTTGAATTCCAGGAAGCGCTGGACCTGGGAATTTGTACTCAAGTAGTTTTCCCAGTGAATGGTAGGGTACTTGAAATCGCCCAATATCAGGGTGTTCAGTAGGACCTTCATGTTTTCCAGTGTCTCTAGAAAGGTGGAGTGGTGGTCCTGGGCCATGGAGGGTGATCTGTAGCAGGCCACAACTTGCATTGCAGATCTGCCCGATGTTAGTTGCACATGGATGATCTCAGAGGTATCATGCTGCGCCACTAACCTGGAGGTGTAGGTATCCTTGATGAATATGGATACACCCCCCTCCTTTTGTGTTTCGGTCCGTGTTCTGTGGCCGAAACGTGTGGTATGAGTTGTAGCCCGGTAGTGTTGCGGTGCTCTCTGGAGCCTTGAACCAAGGTTTCGGTTACTGTACAGATGTCGACGTTCTCCATATTGAGGAGTGCTTCGAGCGTGTGCATTTCGAGATTTTAACTCCTGGCGCTGAGTAGCATAACCCTCAGTTTTTTGTTAGTCGTGCTGTTTACGGAGGTGGGTTTGACTTTTGAGCCTTGCCTAAAAAAGGCACTATGGGGGCAGCAAGAGCCTTGGCCAGTATTCGAAAGCCTAGGCGTGACATGTGCAAGCAGTCTCTTGCGAAGCAATGCGACTTGTCAAGCATGTCGTCCCAGGCTGACAGACACTGGATCCCCTTTGACTGACACCAGAAGCTTAGCTAATTATTGAAATTGATCATTTTTTCTTTATACTGAGGTATCATTCTTGGTGATGGCAGGATGCTACTCAGGGTCATACCAGCCTGGGCTGCATGATCAGAGAGCTCTTCCACGTCTCTTTTTATGTAGTCCAGGGAGGTACGTCTCAGGTCATTCACACCAACATGAACAATGACAGAGTCATATTTGTACTTGTTCTGGAGTGACCTGAGTGCTTGTGTTATGTGGTGGATTCTGGCTCCCGACAGGCAGCTAACAGTAACCTTCTGCTTGTCTAGCCTAGTGAGTAGGACATCAGTATTCCTGACTATAGAGTTACCTATGACTAGTGTGTTAGATATGTTATTTCACCTTAAGGGCTGTGATTGTGCGGCACACTGATATTTTGTTTTATGTGTTGTCTGGTTTGTGACGGGTAGTGCAGGTTGTTTAGGTGTCTGCTTTGGAGGTCTCTGATGCTTTTGCAGGTTTTTATTTAGAGCCTCCGAGTATGATTTTGTGTATTTATGTGTATTTTTTGCAAGTGCTGTTTTAGTAGGTCTGTGTGCGGCTGGAGGTGTGGTGCAAGTGTTAACCTTCGCCTCGACTGTCTGTTCCAGTCTTGGGTGGAGACGTATGTTAGTGTTTTGTGGTAGGAGGAGAGGGTTGTCTGTGTACATGAGGCAGTTGTAACATTGCCTCAGGATACCCAGATTCACCAGCTGGACTGGAGAGTGCACCTGAAGTTGCCCTCTGGTCATGCCTGAATAGTAGGGTGAGCTGCTTAGTTGCTTGGTTGGTGAAGGGTGAATAAAGAGCCTTGCCCTGCTGGGCAATCAGTGTCAGGGTATATTAGTGCTTGCTATTAGGTCTGAGCAAGTGCTGGGCTGTAAGATGCTTTTTGAGTGCTTAGGTTGAAAGTTAGACTAGTTTCAAGGGAAAAACTGAAAAGGAGACTTAGTGGAGCTGGGAATAATTTAACCGTAGCTAACCGGAACTGCCCGGTGCGCAAAACTGTGCAAACGCGTTTTTTTACAGTAAGGAAATGAAAGATAGAAATTAGCCCAAAATAGCCAATAAACTACTAATGTCTGGGCTGGAACCACTCCTCCATGGACAGATAGGTTGCTCAAAGCTCCCCTCTCTCACAGGTGAACAGAGAAACTTCCTTCTATCCAAGTATGGGCAACTCAGAAACTAGTATCACAGCCCTGAATTCAGCACTAGCCTGAAAACTGGACTATACTAGCTTAGAAAAGTGAGAAACAAGAACTTTTTTGTTTTATTTTTGTTTTTTTTGAAAAGATAAGGCAAAAACAGTAAAAAATACACTTAAAACAGCTTTAAACTACTACAAACGATCAGAAAAGGCTATCGTGCTTTAGTGTGTCGCCTACAACAGTTAAACAACTTATTTAAACAAAAACAACTTTTTAAAAGTGCAGGCAGTCAAATAAGTACAATATGTGAAAAAAACAAGCTTTTAAATCACAATAAACACTGGAAAATCTGCATTTAGGCAGAAAACAGTTAAGTACAGCAAGAAAGTACAGAAAAAGTACAGTTTTGTACCTACCATAAATGTAGATGTTCGAGTGTATACACTGCTGCAGTCATTACACTTGGGTTATCCTATCAGGTTCCCCAGTCGGCCTGAGTTCCAAAGTCTTGGTCCTGCGTCAGTTGCTGTCGCCTCCTCCCTGACGTCAGTGCGACAGGGGTATATAAGATGCAGCCGACGCCATTTTCTTCAGTTTTTCTTGCCCCAGATGTCAGGTGTCCCCAAATGGATAGGCAATTCAAATTGCCAATAAAACAGATAGAAAAAGCAAACAACAACTTTTAGTTACCAGCAAATACTCCCCATAGGTAGTAAAGGGTAGAAGATATAGGTACGTACCAGCAAGTAAGAGGGGAAGGAGGGAGGGTAACCTGGACTGCAGCAGTGTATACACTCGAACATCTACATTTATGGTAGGTACAAAACTGTACTATGTTCATTGTGTTACACTGCTGCAGTCATTACACTTGGGTAGAATCCCAAAGCTGAGGTAGGGTGGCTGGTTCTATAATGCATTAGGTGTGGCTATAAGGCCCCGCAGCACAGCAGAGGCGAAGTCAGCTCTGGATTTAGAGTATAAAGGCAGATGGTAATGCTTGGTGAAGGTATGCACATAACTCCACGTTGCTGCTTCCAAAATGTCCTTGCTAGGCACTCCTCTGAGGTAGGCAGTTGAAGTGGCTGTTACCCTGGTGGAGTGAGATCTAATGCTGCTAGGTATAGGTTTTCCATGGTGTATGTAGCAGAAACGTATGCAATGTCCTATCCATTTTGAAATAGTCAGTTTTGAAATGGCTTTTCCCTGTGCTCCTGCAGCATATGCTACCAGTAATTGCTCAGACTTTCTGAAAGCTTTGGTTTTGTCCAAGTAGAAGCGTAAATGCCTGTGAATGTCCAAAGAATGCAGTAGTCTCTCCCCTTTATTCTGTGGTTTTGAATAAAACGTTGGCAAGTGAATAGTTTGGTTTAGAGCCACACCTGAAACCACCTTTGGCATAAACGTAGGGTTAGTTCTTAAGGACACCCTGTCCTGGTCGAAAATGAGGAAAGGTTCCACTGCCATTAGTGCCTGTAATTCTGAAACTCTTCGAGCTGATGTTATTGCCAGGAGCAGAGCAGTTTTCCCAAGAAATATATTTTAATTCTGCTATGGTAGCTGGCTCAAAGGGAGGTAAAGTTAATTTTTCCAAAACAAAGTTGAGGTCCCAAGTTGGAGTAGGTGCTCTATGGGGCGGTCTTATGTTTTTAGCCCCTCTGAGGTACTGTTTTAGCAATGGATTAGAGAAAATTGGAGGATCCGTGTTGTAATGAGCAGAGATGGCAGAGGCGTGGATCTTGATGGATGAAAGAGAGAGGCCTTTGTCCAGCATCTCAGTTAAATATTGTAGAATCTGAATGTTTGGGACAAGAGGGTCAAGGCTGTGAGCCTGGTTCCAGGCACAGAATCTCTTCCATTTATCCGAATAGGCTTTTCTGGAACTAGGCCTTCTGGCCTCCAGAATGACTTCCATAACAGCTTTGGAGAGAGGCATTGTTTGCTTGACTAAGGAATTTTCCATGCAGCTAGGTTTAAGGTCTTTAGCTGACTGTGAAGCATCTGATTGTTGCGCTGAGTCAGCAAATGTGGGATTTGAGGCAATATCCAGGGTGGTTCTTGTGCTAAATTCTTTAAGATTGGGTACAAGTGCTGGCGTGGCCTGTCTGGAACAATCAGGATCATCTTTGGCTCTTCTTGCCTGGCTTTTATGAGAACCTTTGGAAGGAGAGGTAGTGGAGGGAAAGCATATACTTGTAGGTTTTTCCAGCTGAATGAGAGGGCATCCACTTTCCATGCTTGTGGATGGTAACTCCTTGTGCAGAATTTCTGTAGCTGGCAGTTCATTGGGGATGCAAACAGATCTATGTCTGGGCTCCACCATTTCTGTGTTATCATTCTGAATATTTGTGGATTCAATTCCCATTCGTGGGGATCCATGATGTTTCTGCTTAAGTCGTCTGCCAGTGTGTTTTTCTCTCCTGGCAGGAATTGTGCTTGCAGATGAACTTGATAGTTTACAGCTGTGTTCCACAAGGTCATGGCTTGTCTGCAGAGGGGGTAGGAGTGAGTGCCCCCTTGCTTGTTTATGTACTACACAACTGTGGTGTTGTCTGTTTTTAGTAATAGTTGTCCTGAATGCAGCAGGTCCTTGAAAGCTATAAGGGCATTCTGAACAGCTAACATCTCTTTATGATTGATGTAAAGATGCCTTTGTTCTGCGGGCCACTTGCCCTGAATACATTTTCCTGCCATGTGTGCTCCCCAGGCGTAATCTGATGCATCTGTTGTCAGTGTTTCCCTGGCTGTGGGTTGAGTAAAAGGCTGTCCCCTTGTTGAGGTGACAAGCTTGAGCCCACCATCGAAACTCCTGTTGAAGGCAAGGAATTAGTGGTACAACTGTTTCCAAACTTTGACAGTGTTGAGACCATACACTCTTTAGGTACCATTGTAGTTTCCTCATATGCAGTCTGGCATATGGAATTAGTAGTATGCAAGATGCAATGTAACCCAAGGCCTGCAGAATTTTTCTTGCAGGGAGTTGGGTTTTTGTTGCCATCAATTGAAAATATTGAGTCAGTTGTCCTTGCTTGTCTGGCATGAGATAAGCCATCTGGGCCATTGTGTTCAAGCTGGCACCCAGGAATATTATCTCTTGTGAGGGTACTAGTTTTCATTTCTTTTCATTTACTGTGTACCCCAGGCAACTTAATAACTGTTTTACAAATGCAAGATGCTCTAGAAGAATGTCCTTGCTCTCTGCTTGAATCAGGCAGTCGTCCAGGTACGGATAAATTTGAATTCCTTTCTGTCTGCAAAATGCAATTACTGGTGCCAGGCACTTTGTGAAGACCCTGGGCGCAGCAGATAAGCCAAAGGACAGTGCAGAGAATTGATAGTGCATTGAACCTGCTATGAATCGGAGGTATCTTCTGCAGTTTTGTCTGATAGGGACATGCAGGTATGCCTCCTTGAGGTCCAAGGTCACAAGCCAAGCTTTCTTGCCCAGCATGGGAAGAAAGAAGCTGCTGTAGTGTCAACATTTTGAATTTCGGAACATCCAGGTAAGTGTTTAAAGAAGAAAGATCCAGAATGGGCCTCCAGGCTTTGTCCTTTCTGGGAACCAGAAAGAGTCTTGAATAAAATCCTTGTCCTTGCTCTTGTGGTGGTACCTCTTGAATAGCTCTCATTTCCATGAGTGCTGTAATTTGCTTTTGAGCCTCTGCCCATTGATTTGGTGGCAGATTTGGCATTCCTTTTAACCTTGGCAGAGTGTGCAAGTGGAACCTGTAACCTTGAGATACAATGTTGAGAACCCATTTGTCTTTGGTGATCCAATGCCAATTGTGATAGAAAAGTGCTAGTTTTCTTCCCAAGGGGGCTGCCAAGAGAGAGTTGTTTGGCAGCTGTAATGGGAAGTCATTGAGGCTGCTTTTTATATGGTTGGGGCCTGTCTTCCCCTTCTTTCTGGCCTGGTGCACCCCATTGTCGAGGCCTGTAAGGACCTTGTGGTTGATCTCTACCTCTCGAACGTCTGTATCTGCCCCTTTGAGGTCTGTCTGTAGCCGGAATGGACCAGTTCTTTGTTGGCCAACTTCTGCTAAATCTTGGTGACTGAACCTGTAAGAAATCCTTTAGCGTTTGCATAGATTTTGCCTTATCCTCCATTTTCTTTAATACCTCTTCTGCCTTGACTCCAAATAACACATACTGCTGTAAAGGTGCATCCAATAATTTTGCTTTAACATGATCTGATAATGTATGTTCTTTTAACCAAGCATGCCTTCTAATGACAGAGCCTGTAACTGCTGCTCTACAGGAGGCCTCTAAAGAATCAAAACCACATTGCAAAGTAAGCTTTCCCACTTGTTCAGCTGCATGCAATAAATCCTACATTTCTTTAAAATTAGGAGAATCTGAATCTGGAAGCATTTGTTGTTTTAACTGAGACATCAAAAATTGCTCATATTTTAGCATGTGAAACTGGCAATTTAAGGCTCTCATTGCTAAGGTTGCAGACAATATACTTTCTTTCCCCATCTGTCTAATGCTCTGGAATCTCTGTCAGAGGGGACAGGATTTTTTGCTGATGAGACCTTAATCCCTTTGGGACCCTAAGAAATAGTTTCAGGGTCAGCAACAGGGCTTTTATACAGAAATTTGTGAGAGTCAGGGACTCTGTAGTATCTGTCAGGTTTAACTGGGGCTGGAGGTAAGGAGTCAGGATTTAAGCTGGATTCAGTATACACATCATCCACAATGTCTAACACTGGTGGAAAAGCAAGGGGTCTGTGTTGAGGTAATAAAAGGAAGTCTCTGAGCCTTTTCTTGGAGTCAGAGTAATCCTGGCCTTCCCAATGGAAATGCTCCCTCATGGTATGTAAGGTTTCCCCAAAGGAGTAGTCCTCAGGCGGAGAGGCTGATAGAATTGATTCCTCAGCATCAGAGTCCTCATAAGGGGGTAAATAATATCCTAGGTCTGAGGATGAATCTGAAGAAATGGACACCTGGTCGGATGAGTCATAGTCTGCATCCTGTCTTGGCCTTTTATCAGGAGGGGGATGGGATCCCCTGATCAGAGTGATTAGGTCTTCAGCCATTTTGAGCATTTGTTTCTTAGGCATGGAGGCCTATCCTGGAGAATGCTGTATTTGTTTCTTTGTTTTTAAAGCAGGCTTAGACTTAGCAGGGGGTTTAATGGTTAACTGAGTAGGTTTGAAAACACCCTCTGAAGCTTCGGGTTGCTCAGCTACTCCGGATCCCTCTGAAGGGTTAGCCTCGGTAGGCTGAAAGACTTGTGCTTCCGAAGGCCCAGCCATCTCCACGTGGGAGTTGGAGGCAGCCTGTGGTTCTGCAGAAGCGGTCATCAGGGGCTGCGAAGGCACCTCGCTGAAATCCGGAGAACTGGCGACCAGCCTAGTAGAGGCTTCGTCGTCAGGTTTGGGCCTTGGATGCCTGTCCTTGTCTTTGCGCTTTTTATGTATTCCGGTCATTGGAAGTTCTGTCGGCATGGTGTAATTAAATTTTCTGTCAAAATAATGTCGGGCAAAATCAAACAGACGTTTAATAGCGCGCTTGTTAAACCTAGCACAAAACCGACAACCAGTGACGTCGTGGTCTGGGCCTAGGCATGGGATACAATAGGAATGGAAATCCTTATGAGGTATTTGCTTCCCACAAGAAATACAGTTATTAACTTTTACTGACATCAGTCTGAGGCAAGAAAACGTTTCCCCAACGGGGTACTTAGCTTTGTAGAAGACTTCGGTTCTGGATTCGGAATGAAAATCTCAGGAGTCGGCCGACCGGCACTTGCAAACTGCTTTTGCTTCGGGCACCGAGCGGCAAGAAAGACTGAAGAAAATGGTGTCGGCTGCATCTTATATACCCCTGTGTCACTGACGTCAGGGAAGAGGCGACAGCAACCGACGCCGGACCAAGACTTTGAAACTCAAGCCAATTGGGGAACCGCCTGACGGCAGGATAACCCAAGTGTAATGACTGCAGCAGTGTAACACGATGAACATCTGATACTTAATCACTCCACAGTCTTCTAAGCTAGAAGGCTTGTATCAGTTTAAGGCTTTCTGGTGCTACCGAGTAGGTTAGTTACAGGAAAGATGGGAAACAAGTGCAGATGTGGTCTTTTAAACGAGAAAGTTGAAAGAGACGGACAAACTGTCCAAATGGTCAATAAACTACAATTTCTGGGCCAAGAACCTTTCCTCTCATGGTAGACAGGCTACCTAGTGCTTACCACTCCTACTGATAAGCTAGAAGGCTTTCTTCCAACACAGAAAGGCTTGCGAGGCTCAGGAGCTTACCAACAGTCCTGGATACAGCAACTCTGTATCTGGACTAGGCTAGTTACAGGAAAGGTGGGAAACAAGCGCAAGTGTGGCTTTTAAACCAGAACATTGAAAGGGATGGAAAAAAAATTGCCCAAACGGCCAATAGCTACAATTTCTGGGCCAGGAACGACTCATCTTGTGGTAGATAGGCTACCTAATGCTTACCACTCCCACTGATAAGCTAGAAGGCTTCACTCCAACACAGAAAGACTTGGGGGGCTCAGAAGCTTACTAAGAGCCCTGGATACAGCAAATCTGTACCTGGACTAGACTAGTTACAGGAAAGGCAGGGAAGAAGTACAAAAACGTAGGCTTTTAAGCCAGCAAGTTGAAAAAGATGGAAAGCTGTCCAAATGGCCAAATAAACTACAATTTCTGGGACAAAACTCACTCTTCCCATGGAGGACAGGCTACCTAGTGCTCACCACTCCCACTGATAAGCTAGAAGGCTTCCCTCCAACACAGAAAGGCTTGGGGGGCTCAGAAGCTTACTAACAATCCTGGATACAGCAACTCTGTTATTAACAGGTCAAATTAAGGGAACCTAGAGTTAAACAACACACAAGCTACAAAAACCAGTTATATCAGCTGAAGACAAGGCAGAAAATGAGGGGAGGGTGGGGGGTGGGGAAGACAGTTTCAACAGAGATGTGAGGAATCACAATGCAAATTATAAAACCCAAAAAATATATACTGATCTCTGTATATTTGCAGAACAGTAAGAAAACATATCGAAGCAACAATTTAGCTCTATAACACAGAAAAATATACTCAGCTCTATATATTTACAGATAGTCTTGTAAGGCTGTCTCAGCACATAGGTTTCATATGAGGCTAAGGAATTCTGTCTGTGTTACTTGGTTGTTGAGATATTTAGAAAAATGTGAACATTATACCTATATAAATTTGTATCACAAAAACAACAATTCATATCTATCTGCACTAGACAGAGGTCAAATAGTGCAGTTGAGTTTGCTATTGTGTAAGTTTTAAGATGAAATCTTATTTGACACCTAGAGGCTTCAGTAGGAGTCAACTGCAAATGCACCTCGAGGAGTCACTCAGATGTAATGAGTTTGAAGTCATATGTATACAAAACATAAATCTTTCAGCAATTAACTGGACTACATCCAGATCTAGGTAAGGAAGAAAAAGTAGAAACTAATAAAGTTGGACTACAACAGAGAGTGAGAAGTCTGAGGAAGGTTACTATCTTTGACTGAATCCTATAAACAAGCAGGTTGGATGACAGTGCTCAAAGTGAAAGACTCTGATCCACAGCGACCATACAAATGTGTGGTTTAAAATCTGTGGATTAATATTGTGATGTACTACAGAGATACCAGAATTACATGGAGGTCAGCTTTTGCTTATTGAGGAAAAAAAAGGACGTGTTTTAATGACAGGCAGCAGAAAATGAGAACAGTAGAATCATGGTACTGCATTAGAAAAGGTGTGAGCAAACTGACAGTATGCAAGCATTTTTTCATGTCTGAGAAGGAAACAGAGATAGGACAAGGACATAAGGTATCTGTGGACGGGCTAACATAGGCTCTAGAATGTAATTCCAGCATGGTTAAACCTAACTTTAGAATAGGTAATGTCTGTGGGTGTAACTGACTTTTTCAGGCAAATGTCCATACATGGAGGGGTAACTTCTCTTTTTGGAAAGGGTATCTAATTGTATGTGCTTGTTCCAAGTTAAAAGGGGCAGAGGGTTTCAAAATGTGTTTAGTTTGTTTCTTGAGTATTTTTATTAACGTAATAAGTATGGGAAAATGTGACATAGATTTAAACAGACATGAGAAGCAGCAAAAGCATACCAGATCAACCTGCCAAATATTAATGTGCGCATAGAAGTTGGAAACGCACATTCAATAGAACTATCACACAGAAGATGGGAAAGTAGTAGAATTACTTCCTTGTCAACTTAATCTTGGAATGTTAACAGCACTACTGGAACAGACAAAATCAGAGAAAACTGAATGATGTTAAGAAATATACAGTGCAAATAGCAATGTTACATGAGATACATCTGGATAGAAATGAGCAAGCAAATTTGTGAAAAAAAGGATCTCTCAATGGATAATCATTAAATCAGGGACAAAGGAAAAAGGGGTGTAACAATACTGATTGGGAGAGGGGATCGAATAGTGATAGAAGAGATGAGAAAAGACAATAACGGTAGAGTTGAGGTAAGGGATTACTGACAAGGAGGGAGATTTTCACTGGTATGTATTTATACCCCACCAGAAATTACAATTATGGAGCCAGAGAGAATTTTGGAATTAATAATTAGCTTTCAGCAGGGAACATTCAGGAGCCTGTTCCCCCATGAAACTGTCTGCCTTGGTAAGTGACCTAGTTCCTGGAATAGTAAAAAAGTTTTTTATTTTTAACATAGATCTACAGCGCAAGTCAGCAACAACAACAATGACCATGGAGGTCCCACCCACATCTCTCACTCAGCTCCACCTTTGATTGGTTTGAATGTACACCATTTGAGTCAACAAGCCAATGAGACAAGCATCAGAATGAGCATTAGTTAGAGAAAAGCAGCATGTGATGTAATTCTCTTGCTCAGGTGCAAATATTCACTGTCCACTTTCCCAGCATTCATCTGATGAAGCTATATGAGTATGTGTGTGTGCAAGACAGATCTGGCTCGGATCAGACAACCATAAGGATATCAGAGACCTGCTATGTCACCTTGGATCCCTTAATCAAAGAAATAATCATGTCAAAACACCTTTTCCCTTGTTATTTAACTACACTTGTTAGCAAGTTAAAGCCACTTTTTTCAGAGCACTGTTTGCTTAGGTGACTTGCTCAGTGTCACATGGTATGAAAATGAAGGTAGAAGGACTCAAAACCTGTACCCTTGAATACAGAAAGCACCTCATGAACAGCTTAGAGCCTTAATCCTCTGCATTAACTGCCATACCTTCATTCATGTCTTCATTTTTCTGATAAATTTGCTTTTACAATCAGTCAGCAAATAATGCCAGTCATTAAGAGTTTCATAGACTTTGTTGTTAAAAAAATGCACGTTGAAATAAAAATTATGCTAACTTTTTAAGTGAAGTAGAGTAGTCTGTCCCTGGATTTTGCAAATATTTCTGATTCTACCTCATATTTATGCCCTGTCCTTGTAAACTTTTTTCCCTTGTAAATCACTGAAAATTACAGTATGTAAAGTAAGGCTAGTCATTACAGTTTCCTAGTTTTTTATTGCTCAGAAAACGCATGCCTACGCAACACTTACTTTTCTGTTAATATTTTAAGTGATTTAGAGTGGTCTAGCACTTAAGGATTTGAGATATTAAACTTCTTCCTGTAGTCAAACATACAGGGTTTGAATTAATTTACATCCATTTGCCTACTTTGTGACTTTAAACAAGTCACAAAGTACAGTTGCGTACACTTACCATAAATGTAGATGTTAGAGTGTATTCACTGTTGCAGTCATCACCTGTGGGGTTATCCCTGCTGTGGTAGCCCTTGGCCGGCCTGAATACCACAGTCAATGTTTTTCTGTGTCGGCTGCTGTTGCTTCTAGACTGACGTCAGTGCTACCAAGCAAGGCAGCCAACGCCATTACATCAGTTTTCCTTGCCCTAATCTGTCAGAAGCCCAAGGAAATATGGTAAAGTGGTCCTGGTGGCTAAAAGCCACCATGAGAAACTTATGTCTCCCTAAGGAAAGAGGATTTAAGGGGGAAGGAGGGAGGGAAAATAGGACTGCAACAGTGAATACACACAAACATCTACATTTATATAAGTGTACACAACTGTACTATGTTCTTTGTGTTTCACTGTTGCAGTCATCACCTGTGGGAGGATTCCCAAAGCTGAGGAGAGGGGTGGAAGGATTAGTTAAGAGAACTAGGCATGGGTCAGCATGCCCTGCAGAACTGCAGAGGCAAACCCTGCCCTAGCCTTAGAGAAGAGAGGTAGGTGGTAATGCTTTGTAAAGGTACGGACAGAGGTCCAGGTGGCAGCTTCCAAGATGGCCCTGGTGAGAACAACTCTGAGGAATGCTGTGGAAGTGGAGGCTGCCCTAGTGGAATGGGTATGAACAGACTTAGGGGGTGGTTTCCCATGTAATCTGTAGCAGAAATGGATACAGTGTAATATCTATTTGGAAACGGTTTGCTTGGAAATGGGCTTCCCCTCTGCCCCTGAGGCAAAGCTGACAAGAAGCTGGTCTGTTTTCCTGAAGGGTTTAGTACGGTCCAGGCAGTATCTGAGCTGTCTGTGCACGTCTAGTGAGTGCAGAACACTTTTCCCCTTGTTTTGAGGGTTAGGAAAAAAGGTGGGTAGATGTATAGCCTCGTTGAGAGTCATATTAGATACCACCTTGGGCATGAAGGAGGGGGTTAGTTCTCAGGGAGACCCTGTCTGCATGAAAAATGATGAAGGGCTCAATGGCCATAAGTACCTGAAGTTCTGAAACCCTTCTGGCTGAGGTGATAGCTGGTAGGAAAGCAGTCTTCCAGGAGAAGCATCTCAGTTCTGCTGAAGCAGCAGGTTCGAAGGGTGGTAAGGTTAGTTTTTCCAAAACATAATTCAGGTCCCAGTCTGGCGTGGGTGGCCTTCTGGGAGGTCTGATATTAGAAGCCCCTCTTGAGGAATTGTTTAAGCAAAGGATGTGAGAACAGGGGCTGATATGTATCAAAATGAACTGAAATGGCAGAGGCGTGGATTTTAATAGAAGAGAAGGAGAGGCCACTATGGAGTAACTCTGCTAGGTAGTCCAGGATGAGAGGGATGGAAAGTTGTGAGGTACTGCCTCCTTTGGACTTGCTCCAAGAGCAGAATCTTTTCCACTTCCCTGCGTAAGATTTTCCGGTGGCCTCTGTGATAATGTCTAGGACCTGTTTGCTTTTAGAGTATTAGCCATGCTGACAGTTTTCAGAGTCTGCAAGTCTGGGTGCAGCATCTCCCCCACCTGAGTCAACAGGTCTGAGATCAGGGGAAGCTGCCTGGGAGGCTGCAATGTCAGCCTGAGCAGTAAGGGGTACCACTGCTGTCTGGGCCAATCTGGAGCAATGAGGATGGCCTTTGGTCTCTCCTCCCTTATCTTGATCAGTACCTTGGGAATAAGAGGCAGAGGAGGGAATGCATACACAAAGAGGGAGTTCCAGGGGAAGTTCAAGGTATCCACTTTCCACGCTAGGTGGTGATGCTCCCTGGTACAGATTTTTTTCAGCTGGTGGTTAAGGTGTGAAGCAAAGAGATCCAACTCCAGAGTTCCCTACTCCTGAGTGACTTGCAAAAAGATTTTTCTGTGGAGCTGCCATTCGTTGGGGTCCAGTAAGTTTCTGCTCAGGTGGTCTGCCAAGGTGCTGTTAATCCCTGGTATGTGTTGGGCAATTAGGTGTAATCTCATGGAGGAGGCAGTCAGCCAGAGGTTCATGGCTATCCTGCAGAGAGGGTAAGATTGGGTCCCTCCCTGTTTGTTGATGTACCACATTATTGTGGTATTGTCTGTTTTGATACAGAGAACCCCTGGCCCGAGATGGGGTTTGAAGGATGTCAGAGCATTTTGTACTGCCATCATTTCCTTTTGGTTGATGTGTAAGGGAAGGTGCTGGGCATGCCAAAGACCTTGGGTGCACCTGCCTGCTAGATGAGCGCCCCAAGCAATGTTTGAGATTTCGGTAGTGATGGTCTGCCTGATAGGGCGGAGGATAAAGGGAAGACCCTTGTTCTTGGCACAGGCCCCTGCTCACAAGAGAAACTCGGCCCTTATACAGGGGATCAGAGGGAGAGAGGTCTGTAGAGTCTGAGTGTGCTGACACCAAAGGTTCTTTAGATACCACTGAAGTTTCCTCATGTGAAGCCTGGCCAGAGGAATTAGAAAGATGCAAGATGCCATGTACCCCAAGGCTTGCAGGAACTTCCTCACAGTGAGGTGACTTCTGGAAGCCATCTGGGTGAAGTAGAGAGGCAGGAAGCTCTGCTTTTCTGGGGATAGGGAGGTCATTTGGGACGGTGTGTCCAGCAGTGCACCCAAGAAAATTATCTTCCTGGAGGGTGTTTGCTTTGATTTCTTATTGATGGTGAACACTAAGGAAGGTAGGAGGGTTTTGACAAAGAGGAGGTCCTGGAGCAGCTTTTCTCTGCACTCTGCCTGAATGAAGCAGTCATCCAGATAACGGTATATCTGCATATTTCTCTGTCTGCAAAATGCTATGGCTGGGGCTAAGCATTTGGTGACTACTCTGGGAGCAGTAGATAACCCAAAGAGTAGTACAGAGAACTGAAAGTGCTGTGAGCCTGCTCTGAAGTGCAGGGATTTCCTGCAGAATTCCCTTATGGGGATGTGGAGGTAGGCATCTTTTAGGTCTAGGGTCACTAACCAGGCATTTGTCAGCATAGGCAGCTGCTGCAAAGTTAGCATTTTGAATTTGGGGACCACCAGGGAGGTGTTCAAAATGGATAGATCCAGGATGGGATGCCAGGAGCCCTCTTTTCTGGGAACAAGGAATAGTCTGGAATAAAAGCCTTTGCCTGTTTGATCTGAGGGGACAGGTTCTACTGCCCCCTGGGACATGAGAGTTTGGACCTGTTTTAATGCCTCTGCCCACTGATTTGGAGGTAAGTCTAGGTACCCTCTTGGAATTGGGAGTTCGTTGAAAGAGAATTTGTATCCCTGAAAAATTATCTTTAAGACCCATTGGTCCTTTGTTACAGAAAGTCAATTTTCTTTGCAGAGGGAGAGATTTCCTCCTATTTTTTGGTGAGTGAAAGAAGGGCGGGGGGGGGGTCATCATTGAGAGTTTTTGTCATAGAAGGAAGGCTTAGAACTCCCTGCCTTTGTGATGGAAGTGGTCCACTGTTTGGCTCTCTGCTTAGATTTTGCCTGGTCTTCTATCCTTTTAAACACCTCTTCTGCTTTTACTCCAAACAAGCGGCCCTTATCCAAGGGTGCATCAATTAATTTACACTGGACATGATCAGGGAGAGTTTGTTCCTTCAACCATGCCTGTCTCCTAATGACAGATCCTGACACTGCAGCCCTGGCTTGAGGCTTTTAGGGCGTCATATCCACAGTGTAATGAGTGTTTTGCCACTTGACAAGTAGAATGCAGTAAATCTGCTAACTCTTTCGAATTGGCATGGTCAGGAAAGGTTGAAATATTTTGCTGTAATAGTTCCAAATTGTGTTGTTGATATTTTAACATATGGAACTGACAGTTGAGTGCTCTGATAGCTAAGGTTGCAGAGGTGTATACCTTTTTACCCCATCTGTCCAGAGCTCTGGAATCCTTGTCAGAAGGAATAGGACTCTTGACAGAACTAGCCTTAGCTCCTTTAGGTCCCTGTGTAATGACCTCTGGGTCTGCGGCAGGATTCCTGTATAGGTATTTGTGAGAATCCGGTACTCTAATACCGGTCAGGTTTACTGGGAGCAGGTGGGAGGGCGTCAGGGGCTAAGCTAGATTCATGGAAAACATACTCCATCACTTCTAATGGGGGGTGGGGGTGGCCAAGGGTCTGTGCTGGGGCAGGTTCAGAAACTTAGTCTTTTTTTTACTGAGGAAAGTCCTGAGATTCCCAGTGGAAATGTTCCCTGAGGGTGTAAACGGTTTCCCCAAAGGAAAGGTCATCTGGTGGGGATTCCTCTGCATCTGAATCCTCATAAGCAAGTCAGAGGTTATTGTTCCTCTTCAAAATCCAAATAATCAGATTCCTTAGAATCTTGTTCTGTCAATTTCAGGAGAAGGGTGTCTTTTCCTTTTAGAAGTTGTGGCCTGACTACCCCCGATAAGGTATATAAGATCCTCCGCCATTTTAACCATTTGGGCTTGGGGTGGTAGAGCAGGAGCAAGATGGTGGCTAGAGGTAAATTTTCTAGGAGTGGCCTGGCTTCCAGGCCTAAGAGTATCCATCGGTCTGACAGAAACGGTAGTCGGATGAGAAGACATCAGTTTTTGTCTAGTTTTTGTAGTGTGAGAGGCCTCCTTGGAAGCTGGTGCCTGCGTCGTGGCTCCGGACAAAACCGAGGCAGAGACAGCCAAAAGCTTGGAAGACGAAGAAAATTTCTGCGGCATACCGGACTTCAAAGGGGTCTCAGTAGAGGCCTGCATATATATCGTATCGGGCACCAGGGGCTGCGAAAGTGCCTCACTGAATTCTGGAGAACTGACGACCTGCTTAGCGGTAGAGTCATCGTAAGGCTTAGCCTTGTGTGGTCTGTCTCTATCTTCATCTCTACGTTTTTTTGGAATGTCTACAGACTGTTGGCTGACGGACGCCATTTTGTATGCGAAGATGGAAGCCGAAAATACCAGTCTACTATAACAGCTCTATGACTAATAGTCCTCACGTTAAAGAGGGCACAGAACCGGCAATGGGGGACGTCATGGCTTGGGCCTAAAGAAGTGGCACAGTATGAATGGAAGTCTCTGTGTGGGATCTGCTTTCCACAGTCAAGACAATTGTTAACTTTTTCGGACATCGGTTAGTGCAAGAAAAAAAGGATCCCCAACAGGGTACTTAGCTTTAGATGTTTTCAGCTGTAATTCAAACTCTGGTAGTGACTGACCGGCACACTTGTGAACTGTTTCTGCTATGGGCTCCACGGCAAGAAAGACTGATGTAATGACGTTGGCTACCTTGCTTTATAGCACTGACATCATTCTACAAGCAATAGCAGCAGATGCAGAAAAATATTGACTCTTGTATTTGGGCCAACCGAGGGGTACCAACAGGGATAACCCCACAGGCGATGACTGCAATAATGAAACACGAAGAACATCTGTATAGTTTTCCTGGTTCCCACTTGAAAAGGGACATTTTTGTCCAGTGAGTTTATCTGGTCAACAAATATGTAAAATCATATTTAGAATTAGCCCTTTTTTGTCCCCCATTATTTTTAGGTTTGCCCAGAACTTTGAGAAAAACAGAGCAATATTTTGCTCTGTTTGTTGCAAAATGTGTGACTTTCTGGCAAATTGCCGTGGCCACTAAATAATGACAGGCATGCAAGTTTCAAACTTGTATCTTTCAGAAAATGCTTGCTAATGCAAAGCTTGTTATTCTACTAATTACATAAGAAAACAATATTTTAACAATGTTTAAAATCTGTTCCTGATTTTGTGCATTTGCTTCTGATCCTTGGGCTAAAATCCTGACAAGGCTGAGGGTAGTTGTACTGTATCATTCTGACAGCAGTAAGCTGAAATACATTTCTACATTATTTATGAATTTATTCATTCACACCACTTCAAGCAATACCCAAGTTGTACAGTCATACAAATGGCACTAATTGGTGTGTGTCTGTGTGTATTCTTGCATCGAGATGATATAATTCTCAACTGTCTCTGACTTATTCCTCATATTTGCAGTCTGTTTACCAGAACGGCAGAAATTAAATTTTATGAGAAAGAGTGTTGTGGGCTTCAGTTAATAAATAATGAAACCAGAATTTCCAACTTCGTACCCTTCAGGAAATGCTTGCTAATTCAAACACTGCTATGCTAACAACTTTCTAAATATCTTCTTCTTGGGAGGGCATGGGTGGTTCACCAAATCTGATTTTCAATAATGAGGATGTACTGGGGGACCTAGAACAGAAAATATATATTAAAAACTAAACAAAAAAAAGGGTGTATTTCTTAAGAAAGATGGGAATATTTGGAATGAAATGTATGAATTTACTAACAGGATCTCAGACAGAATTTACACATTACTCCTCTGGGGAAAACAACTGGGCTAGACTGGACAGAAATTAAATTACACAGGAGCATGGGTATTTAAGTGAAAGCCTTGAAACACATTCAATAACTATTTCATAGGTTAGTACTAGGCTATCGGCCCTAGGGCCTATACAAGCCTAGTCATAACAATTCCCTGGATATTTCTTCCCACAATATTTACTTCCTTGGACCCCTGTCTATCTCCCATCCAATCATCAAGGTTCCTTTTGAAGAGGGTCAAGGAGACACACTGCTTGACATGTATTATATATGTATGCTTATTCCAGAGTATGGGGAGTCTCTGGGTCAGGAACCTATCCCCCCAGCATGTTTTGTTCATTGTGATGACAAGGTTTAGATCCCTGGAGCATGTGGCTCTGAGGGATTGGGATTTCTTTAAGTGGAGCATGTCCAACAGCTCAAGGTTTGACATGGCATTGTATGTTAAGCAGAGATCACCTGTGAGTAGACGATATGCCACAGAATATAGCTGGATTTTTTTTTTAGACGGTCAGCATAGGGCATCTGCTTTAGGCCTGTGATTCTTTTAGTGAGGTATTTCTGCTGCCTTTCCAGCTGTTGTAGATGTCTTGTGAGGTACATACCAAATGGGGCGTTGTACTCTATAATGGGTCTAATAAGGGATGAGTACAGTTGGACAATGACCTCCATTTTTCTGGATGAAAAGCCCTTAGTGATGAGGTGTGCCACATAGAAGGATTTCCAGACTGTTGTGGCGATGTGGTTATCGAAGGTGAGACCTGTGTCCCTAAGTCATTCATCACACTTTCGGTGTTTAGTGTACTGTCACCTATGTGGTAATTCATGGCTACATAGTTTTTCCCAAAGGGATAACTATATATTTCTTGGCATTAAGCTTGAGCCCATGGCTCTGGCACCAAGCATCTGTTTCTGTAAGGCCCTTTTGTAGAATATCCACATCATTTGGGGATTCAATAATGGCTCCCAGTTTGCAATCCTCTGCAAACTTTGCTAGCTAGAGTCCCTTAGTGTTGGCCTGTACTTCAGAAAAACAGATGCCAAACAAAAGCGGTCCCAGGACTGAACCCCGAGGTACTCCACTTGTCTGGAGCTGGATTTGGAGTCTGCTACTTTTACAGTCTGGGTTTTGTCAGTAAGCCAGTTGGAAACCCATCGAGTGACGTAGGGATTTATGCCCAGCTTAGTAAGTTTATCTATGATTCCAGGGTGAGGGATGGGGTCAAAGGCCTTGGCGAGGTCCAGATAGGCTGTGTGGACTGCCTCACCCTCGTCCACAGCTCCGGAGATGGATTCAAAGAAGTCAATCAGGTTCAAAAGACCAGACCAGGCCTTCACGAACCCAAACTGGGTGGGGTCCAGTGTTTGAAGGTTGTCAATGTCTTTGTTTATAAGTTCCATAATAATGCATTCCATGCCCTTGCAGATCAGGCTCGTCAGACTGATGGGACAGTAGTTCCCGGCATCCAAGGTGGATCCTGGGATAACTGTAGCTGTGCGCCACTCAGTGGGAACGAAGCCTGAGGTGAGGCTGTGATTAAACATGACACTTAGGTGAGGTGCCAGTTCATTTTGTAGTTCATGTATAACACAGCCCGGGATGTCATCTGGTTCCATGGATGCTGTATTTTTAGCTTCAGAGAGTGCGGTTTCTACCTTTGTGGCCGTGATTACCGGAATATGGCAATCTTTTGGTACTGAGATGAGCCCTTTGGGGGGTGAAGCTGGCACTAAAATCGGTATGCCAGGATATTGGCAAGATCCTTGGGATCAGTATATTTAATGCCATTCTGTTGTAGCTCACAGCTTATTTGAGCATTGCCATTTAGATTTTTGACATAACTATAGAATGCCTTGTGGTTGTCTTTGGAAGCTTTGGCAATTTTATTTTCGTAACTAGCTTTGGAGGATTTTATGAGGGATCTCAACTTCTTACTGAGGCTGGTAAGGGAGTTTTGTTTTTTTGCATCCTGGGATTTTCCTCTTTTCTGCTACAGTTTCTTTCTTCCGTTGTATTGTTTATGGCAGGGGACCACCAGATTGGCTTCATTTTTTTGGAGGAGAGTGCCTTGCTTCTATTTGGGATGGCAAGATTCATGCACGAGTGGATGTGCTCGTACAGTGCCTTAGTGCAGGATTCAGCAGTCGAACTTTCAGCTCCCGTCTACATGGGTGTCATGAAGTTGGTCACTTCAGACTTGAGTAGCATGACGTCGGCTTCGGAGAAGTTTTTTTATGGAGGTTTCCTTACTGGGGAGTGAGGGTGGGATGTGGATGTCAAGGGTGATTTGCTTATGGTCAGACCTGACCAATGAGGCGGTGACCACTGGTGTGGAGCAACTGGTGTGGAGCATCTATCTCCCATGTTGGTAATGACCAGGTCTAGGATACTGGAACCCCTGGTGGGACAATGGATTAGTTGATCCAGGATGTTGGAATTTATGAATTCCAAGAACCGTTGGGAAAAGGTGTTGGTACCAGAGTAGTTTTCCCAGTTAATGGCATGGTAACTGAAATCACCCAGTATCAGGTGTTTGGTTGTATCTTAATATTTTCCAGTATGTTTAGAAAGGTGTAGTGAGAATTTTGGGGCATGGTGGGGCACCTGTAGCAAGATAAAATTTGGATTGGAGTCTTACCTAGTGTTAGTTGCACCTGGAGAATTTCAGATGCATTGTGTTGGGCAACTAGCCTGGAGGTGTGAATATCCTTGGTGAATATGGACACTCCTCCACCTTTAGTGTTTTGGTCTTGGTATGGTGGCCGAAAAGTGTGGTAAGAGTTGTAGCTTGGTATTGCAGGGGTGCTCTCTGGAGCCTTGAACCAGGTCTCAGTTAATGCACAGATATCGATGTTCTCCACTTTTAGGAGTACCTCGAGAGTGCGCATTTTGAGGTTTAGACATCTGGCATTGAGCAGCATTACCTTCAGATTTTGCATGCTTGTATCTGTTACGGTGGTGGTTTTGTCTTTTGAACCTTGCCTAAAAAAGGCACTATAGGGGTGGCAAGAGCTTTAGCCAGTAACCTGAATCCCAGGGGTGACAGGTGCAGACCATCTCTGGCAAGGCATCGTGGTTTGCTGATCATGTCATCCCAGGCAGACAGATACTGGATCCTCTCTGAATAACACCAGAAGCTTAGGCAATTGTTGAAGTCGATCATTTTGTCCTTATACTGTGGTATCATTCTGGGTGAAGGCAGGATGCTACTCAGGGCTAGGGTCATACCTGCCTGGGCCACATGATCCGGGAGCTCTTCCATGTCTCTTTTCATGTAGTCCAGGCAGGTGCATCTCAAGTCATTCACTCCAACATAGACAATGACAGAATCATATTTGTACTTGTTGTGGAGTGACTTGAGTGCATGCGTTATGCGGCAGATCCTGGCACCCAACAGGCAGCTGACTGTAATTTTCTCCTTGTTCAGCCTGGTGAGTGGGACACAAGTGTGCTTAACTACAGAGTCATCCATGACTAAAGTGCTGGGTATGTTGTCTTGCCTTAGGGGCTGTTGTTGGGTGGCACACTGGTGTTGTGAGCTGTGTGTCAACTTGGTTGTGACTGGTGTTAGTTTGCGTTTCAGCTTTAGAGGTCCTTGTTGCTTGGGCAGGTTAATGTTAAGGGCCTCCGCATATGTGGGTTTAGTGTTGCTATGTGTGGGTGTTGATGTTGTGGGTTTTGAAGGGCTAGGTGTTGCTTGAGGTGTAGTGCAGGTGTTAACCTTCTCCTCTTGACTGTCTAGCACAATCTTGGCTGGAGAGAGCTTTGCTTCCAGTTTGGCTATGTAAGTGCTTTTCTTGCAGGTTGTAGTGTTGGGTGGTAGGAGGAGGAGGGTTATCTGTGCACAAGGCAGTTGCTGCATTGCCCCAGTATGCCCAGATTCACCAGGTGGACAGGAGAAATCACCAGAAGCTGGCCCTTGGACATGCCTGTTTAGGTGCTTTTTTGTAAAGTACAAGAGCTGTTTTCCCTTACCTTAGCATGAATAACTAAAAAGCAAGGCAAAGTAAAAATGCAACACTGTTGCTTTCCTACTTGTTAAAAAGAGGGGGATTTAAGGAATGAGTAGAGAAAATGATTAGAGTTACTGGGGAAGACAGAATTCTTCTGAAGGCGTAGCTAGGAAGTAGAATGAAAAATGAAAATGGTGCTTAAAAATATGGCAGAAATGAGAGAGAAAGATGCGGGAAAGAAGTAATAAAAATTATTTAGAAGAGTTGTCAAAGGCTACAGTATGCAAAAAAGGACTCTCACAGAACAAGAACAGGAGCAATTGCTGGGTGCTAAAGAATAAAATAAGGGCGTATCTGGATAATATGTATACGTTTAGAAAGACTGCTGTTTGGCAACTATTTTTGATAACCGCTCCAGAGCACAAAGAAACTATTAGCACAACAGCTTAGGCAACAAAAAAGGAGAAAGGGATTTTGACAAACTTAGAAGCCTATGACAAGAAAACTAATCAGATATTTTATAGAGGTATTACAGATATTTTGGAAATTCTATAAAAATTGTATAAAGTAGAGGAATGGGGAACCAAGTAAAGGCAAATCTAGAAATATTTACAGAAGACTTAAATATGCTATGATTATAGGAAGACAAGGTTTAAGAATTAATAGTTACAGGAAAGGAAGTCTTCAGGAACAGATGGTACTCCTGTGGAAGTTAGGTGAGGAGAAAGTGATAAAGATTTGGCAAGTTTTGTCTAGCAACATTTTAAAACAAGGGACAGTACCAGCATCTTGAAAAAAAAGCTGTGGAGGCTGTATTACTAGAGGGTAAAATCCCCTTAGACCCAGCTTTGTATAGACTAACTTCAGTTTGAAGAATAATAAAGGTATCGCCTAAACTGATATATGGATTCAATGTGATTTTGTGGAGGGGAGGCAAGCATTTGACAATATTAACAGAACAATGATGATCCAGAGGGAAGCAGAATGCAAGGAAAATGTGGTTATTGTTAGTGGGTCTTGACGCAGAGAAGGCATTTGATAGAGTCAGCTAGGATTTTATGGGAAGGGCAAATGTAACTTTTGTTTTCCACAGTGGAACGACAGATTTAATTAGTCAAATATATGAAGGGTCAGGCAAGAATTTCAGTGAAAGGATTCCTCTCCTTTAAGCTGTGTTTGAACAATGGAACCAGACAGGGGTGCCCACTTTCTCTTTTATTTACTTTATATTTAAAGCCACTGTCAAAAAATAAGGGATTCACAAATTCAAGAATGTAAATGATATGTTAACTGTTAAAAGTTATTTGTAGATGATATTATGTACTTAAAATCCAGCAAAGGATGTTTCAGTGTTGTGGAACATTTTGAGACAGTTTCAAGTCTTTTCATGATATTAAATAAATGAAGATAAAATAAAGGCTACAGCAGTAAACTGTGTTCCCAGACATGACTTTGTTCAGCAATGTCCACGTTTATGGGGACATAAGCTGAGAGTATGGATTAAAAAGGACACTAATGGCACTTAAGGATATGTGGGAAGAGACTAAACAAAAGATAATACAAAAACTGAGAAGATACTATATATGGGCAGTAAGATACAAGCAGAGAAAATATTTTAGTTCCTTTAGTTTTGCATACAGGTCAGGTACATATTTATTAACCAAAGGAAAAGTTGTGGTCCATCATCATTGAAGGAATTTATTTGGAAGGGGAAGGCGGCAAGAGTTAATTGTAATAACCTGTTTCTACCCACAAAACAAGGGGAGTTAGGACTACTTGATTTGAAGGGATTCTTTACAGCTAAGCAGTTAAGGTTCATATACGCAAGCAGAAGTTTACAAAATCAAAGTGGAAACAGATGATGAAACAAGAATTCAATAAACAGGGAGACAAAGATTTTAGATACAGGCCTTTAAAGAGAAAAACAACCATACAGAATATTAAATTGATAAAAGTTCTTAAAATATTTTTTGCTACAAGCCAACACAGAAATGGAGAAAGGAGATTTTACCAATAAGGAGGACAGCAACAAGGGTATAGAAAATAGTCAAGAGGAGGCTGAAATTTATTGGAAGAAATCAGCAAAAGAACCAAGGTATTGTGAGTAAACTAGAGGGAAACAGAGTGAGATGAGACCAAGCAAAAATCTGGACTGTAGATTATAGCCTGCCTTCCCTACTAGGTATTGACGAAGTACAGGCAAAGAGAAAGAGACAGGGATAAGGCAGTGCTAAGTGAAAAGACTAGCTCTGGTTGAGTTTTCAGCTGAGTTGAGAACACCAGCTACTAGTAAAAAAGGGATAATGGGGCATATTAAATAAATACTGCAAAATAACTCCAGGAATTAATCAGAAGAGGTTAGAAAAAAAATGTGAAGAGAAAATATACAGGCAATACACAAAACAGCAGTGGGAGCACATCTATATGGCTCCTAAGTATGCAACAAAGTCCAGAAGGTTTAGGAATAGGTCTAGGATTCTTGCATTGACGTGTTTGTATTGGTATTTTATACACAAGCTAAATTCAGTGAACCTTCCCCTGGACAGACAGCAATTACTGGAGGTATGCTGGGAAAGAGAAAGGCGACTGGAAACATATTTTTGGGGAATGTTAACAAGCTGGCAGATTTTAAAAATTACCTGTAGAATACGTGGTCAGAAATGTTGGCGGAACAATAACTGTTAACTAAACAGATGACTTTTGTGAGCTGGGATGCAAGTTCTGAATTATCTAGACACAGTAAGACCTTGCCAAATTTGATACTATTGGCTGCAAAAAAAAAAAAAAAGCACTTACAAGAAAATGGAAATCAAAATCTAAACCAATCACAACTAAAGTAGTGAATATTGTAAAGGAGATAAAGAACTGGAGGTGGGGATTTTAGAAAAGGAAAAAAAAATGAATAAAAATAAACTGCAGAGAAATAAATGGAATTTGTGAGAATAAGACATGCTGAAAAAATGTGCAGGTGAAGTAATTTATGCAATGATGGAGTGAATAATTGCCAAAGAAAACACACACCTCTAATGCATGAAACTAAGAAAAATACGTACAATGTTTTTTTTCTACAACTGTGCAAGTCCCCATGTCATTATTTAAGTATTGTAAAATTAATAAATGTGTTTATAAAAAAAAAGAAAGGAGTGAGCAAAGGAAAGAAATGCTGTATACCATGAAAAAGGGAGGAGCTGAAAGGAGACGAACAGTCCAGCTAAAAGTGTCAAGTCACTTTAGGGTTTCTGTTTTTCATTGCTAAAGGGGAATGAAGAGTGAAGACAGGATGAAAAAATACCGAAGATGATGCTACAAAAAAAATCTAACTCTACTAACATGCTAAGTAAGCCATACAAAAGGAAAGGACATCAGGGGAGGAAGAATGAATGCAATAAATTTGTAAGAAATACTGAAGAATGTAAAAGAAATCTCCAGAACACTTTACAGCAATGTGTAGAAGTAAAATCTAAAAAGGGTTAGCTTTAAAAGAATTACATGAATTTCTTAATTTCAATATTTACAAAGGAGGGCTGCAGAATCTCAGAATAGAAAGACACAGAAATAGCAGGCAGAGATATGAGAGTGCTGAAGTAACTACTAGAGAAGTAAAGTAAGCTGCTCCTGTAGTATCATATGGTAGGGGCTATAATTGACTTCAGCTGACAGATATTCTCCAAAAGGGTCTCACTGAGACAGATACTTGGTGTCAAAACCATTGCCTCAAGCTAAATGCCAAAAAGTGCATAGTCATCCCCTTTAGAAAAAACAAGTACCCACAAATTACCACATAGGTGGTAGCCCTTTAAATACGGAAGATGAAATAAGGGATCTGGGGACCCAAGTAGACAGTAATCTCTCCTTTGATAATCACATTGCCAAAGTGGTTAGAAAATCTTTCTATGTGGCCCACTAATCACAAAAGGGTTTGCATCCAGATCAAAAGAGGTCATTGTGCCCCTCTATGCATCACTCATCAGACCCATCAGAGTACAACGCCCCATTTGGGATGTACCTTACAAGACACCTGCAACAGCTGGAAAGACCACAGAAGTAACTCACCAAGAGGATCACTGACCTCAAACAGATGCCCGATGCAGCTCGACTGAAGAAACTCCAGCTGTACTCGGATGCATACCGCCTACTCAAAGGTGATCATTGCCTGACATACAAGGCCATGAAAAACCCAGAATTGATGGACATGCTCCACCTAAAGAAAACTATATCCCCTCGAGCCACACGCTCTATGGATTTAAACCTCACCATAACAATAAATAGGATGAGCTGGAGGGACAGATTCCTGTCACAGAGACTTCCCATGCTCTGGAACAAGATTCCAATCTACATTAGGCAGAGCTCCTCACTAACACTCTTCAAGAGAAACCTTGACGAGTGGATGGGAAGCAGGAAGTTTACCCCAGGGATCACTTCAGTGGCTCTGCTGGACAGAGGCACAGGGAACTAATCTAAGGGGGCTGAGAAAGCCAACACATTCCAGTTAGGCTTATAAATGCCATTGGGCAGATAGCCTTGTACCTACGTATGAACCTATATGTCCCACAAAAAAGTAACTACAGTATAATCAGATGTAAAAGTAAAGTACAGTTGTGTACACTTACCATAAATGTAGATGTTAGAGTGTATTCGCTGTTGCAGTCATTACATTTGGGTAATCTGCTTGCAGGTTGCCCTCAGTCGGCCTGATTAACAAAGTCTTGGGTCCTGCGTCGGTTGCTGTCCCTTCTTCCATGACGTCAGGTCATCAGGGGTATAAAACATGCAGCAGACGCCATGACATCAGTTTTTCTTGCCCCAGATGTCAGTTGCCCCCCTAATGGGAAGCAATTAAACATAAAAGCATAAAGATATACCTCCAACAAAAAAGCAAATACACCTAAAAGGCTTTTAAGCATAGTAAAGGAAAGTAGACGTATAGCCAAAAGAAGTTAGGGGGAAGGAGAGAGGGTAACCAGGACTGCAACAGTGAATAAACTAGAACATCTACATTTATGTTAAGTGTACACAACTGTACTATGTTCTTCGTGTTTCACTGTTGCAGTCATTACATTTGGGTAGATTCCCAAAGCTATGGTTGGGAGGAGGAGTTTGGATAGCATTAGGGCCAGCTATAAGGCCCTGCAAGACTGCAGTGGCAAAGCCAGCTCTGGATTTAGAGAAAATTGGCAAATGATAATGCTTGGTGAAAGTAGGTACAGAACTCCAGGTAGTAGCTTCTAGGATGTCCCTGGTAGGAACGCCTCTGAGAAAGGCTGTAGAAATAGATGCAGCCCTGGTGGAGTGAGGTCTGATCCCCTGGGGGATAGGTTTTCCATGGTGCTTATAGCAGAAATGAATGCAATGGCTTATCCATTAAGAAATGGTTTGTTTTGAAATAGCCTTCCCCTCTGCCCCTGCAGCAAATGCTACCAGCAGTTGTTCAGATTTCCCTTGAGGATTAGTCCTGTCCAAGTAGAATCTAAGTTGTCTGTGCACATCTAAGGAACGCAGCATCTATTCCCCTTTGTTCTGTGGATTGGGAAAGAAGGTTGGCAAATGAATGGACTGATTAAGAGCCACACTAGATACCACCTTGGGCATGAAAGATGATGAAAGGCTCCACTGCCATAAGGGCCTGTAATTCAGATACCCTTCTAGCTAAAGTGATTGCTAAAAGGAAAGCTGTTTTCCAAGAAAGAAATTTTAAGTCTGCAGTAGCAGCTGGCTCGAAAGGAGGTAGAAGTGAGCTTCTCCAAGACAAAGTTAAGGTCCCAGGCTGGGGTTGGAGCCCTCCTGGGTGGACTCTCTTAGGAACTGCTTGAGCAGTGGATGAGAGAAGAGGGTAGGCTCTGTGTTATAATGAGCTGAAATGGCTGAAACGTGGATTTTAATGGAGGAAAAAGACAGGCCCTTGTGAAGCATCTCAGTTAAGTATTGTAAAATATGATGCAAATTGGGTGCTGCTGTGCTCATCCCTTGAGATTGGTTCCAAGCACAGAATATTTTCCATTTTTCAGCATAAGATTTTCTAGTATGAGGCCTCCTTGCCTCTAGGATGACATCCATCACAGGTTTGTTGAGGGATGGTAAAGGAGAGTTTAAGTAATTAGCCAGGCTGCAAGGTTCAGTGTTGGAAGCTGAGGGTGCAGAATCTAGTTCTCCTGCTGACACAGCAGGGAAGGAATCTGAGGCAGGTGCCATGGAGATAACCGTGGCACACTGAGCAGAAGGGGGCACACCAGTGTTGGCGTGGCCAGTCTGGAGCAATCAAAATCATCCTTGGTTTGTCCTGTTTGACTTTGGTTCATTGGTTCATTGATCAGTACTAGGCTACCTGCCCTTGTGGGCCATTTTAAGCCCCTAGCCAACCCCATGTGTGAGAATTGAACCCTGCACCTTGTGTATGCAAGGTAAACACCTTAACTACTATGCCAACCTCCCAACCTCCCAACCTTTCAGTAGTACTTTGGAGAGCAGAGGCAGAGGGGGGGGGGGGGCATAGACTGATAGGATTTTCCAGCTGAAAGACAGAGCATCCACCTTCCAGGCTTGTTTGTGGGGAGTCCTTGTGCAAAGTTTGTCCAATTGGTAGTTCTGGGGAGAGGCAAACAGGTCTATATCTGGGCTCCCCCATTCGCTTGTCAACATGTTGAAAATCCTTGGTTCCAGTTTCCACTTGTGTGGGTCCATGAGGTTTCTGCTTAGTCCGTCTAGCAGTGTATTTAATTTTCCTGGCAGGACTTGAGCTTGTAGGTGCACTTAGTAGCTTAAGGCTGTGTTCCACAATGCCATGGCTAATCTGCATAGGGGGTAAGAATGGGTAGCCCCCGACTTGTTTATGTACCACATAACCGTGGTGTTGTCCGTCTTTACCATTACTTGTCCTGCAAGAATGTAGTCCTTGAAGGCTGTCAGAGCATTCTGTACAGGTAACATTTCTTTTTGATTGATATGTAGGTGCATTTAACTTGGGTTCCATTTGCTCTGAATGCACTTCCCTGACAAGTGAGCCCCCCCATGCATAGTCTGATGCATCTGTTGTTAGGGTTTGGGTGGCAGGGGGTGGTGTGAAAGGTAGTCCCTTGTTTTGGTGGCAGGCCTCTGTCCACCAAAGGAACTCTAAGCGTAGACAAGGTATGATAGGAATCATTGTTTCTAGGCTGTGAGAATGTTGACACCATTGGCTTTTTAGATACCCCTGTAGTTTCCTCATATGTAGTCTTGCATATGGAATTAGAAGTGTGCAGGAGACCATAAACCCCAAGGCTTGCAGTATTTGTCTTGCAGATAGCAGGGTTTATGTGGCCACTTGTTTGAAGTAGGTTGTCAAATGAATTTGCTTTTCTGGCGTGAGGTAAGTCATCTGGGAAGTTGTATTCAAGCTTGGTCCCAGGAATGTAATTTGTTGACAGGGTACCAGTTGTGATTTTGTTTCGTTTATGGTGTACCCCAGACAAGTTAGAACCCTTTTTACAAAGGCCAGATGATTCAAAAGTATGTCCTGGCTTTCTGCCTGAATTAGACAATCGTCCAGGTATGGGTATATTTGAATACTTCTTTGCCTGCAAAATGCAATGACTGGAGCTAGGCACTTTGTGAATACCCTGGGCGCAGTAGATAAGCCAAAGGGCAGTGCAGAGAACTGATAGTGAGTGTAATCTGCTTTGAAGCATAGGTATCTTCTGCAAGATTCCCTGACTGGGATGTGCAGGTATGCTTCTTTTAAATCTAGTGTTGCCGACCAGGCATCTTTGCCTAGCATAGGAAGTAATTGCTGAAGAGTCAGCATCTTGAATTTTGGAATCCCCAAAAAGGTGTTTAGAGTAGACAGGTCCATGATAGGATGCCATGATTTGTCTTTTCTGGGTACCAGGAAAAGTCTTGAGTAGAAACCTTGTCCCTTTTCCTCTTCTGGTACCAGTTGAAAAGCCCCCATGCTTAAGAGAGAAAGTACTTGTTTTGGGGCCTCTGCCCACTGATTTGGGGGTAGGTCCGGCCACCCACTTTGTGTTGGCAACGTGCGGAAGTGAAATCTGTATCCCTGGGACACGATTTAAAACCCATTTGTCCAGGGTAATGAGTTCCCAGTTCTTTGCATGAAGAGCAATCTTTCCCCCCAAAGGAGCAGTCAGAAGATAAGTGCTTGGAAATTTTAAAAGGAAGTCATTGAGACAGTTTACCATAGGGGGGAGTCTTATTATTTCCAGACCTGGAAGTGGAGGCCCCCCACTGCTTAGTTCTGCGAGTCTCCTGGGACTGAAACCTGGGGTTTTTGCTGTGTCTGGGTTTGGCTTGATAAGACCTGGAAGGGGCTGAAAATGACCAATTCTTAGAGGGCCAGTGCTTACTAAATCAAGGAGGCTGAACTTGCAAAAAAATATTTAAGTTTGCATAGATTTAGCTTTATCTTCCATCTTTTTAAGAACTTCTTCAGCCTTGTTGCTAAACAGGCGGTCCTGATTTAAAGGAACATCCAACAATTTAGCTTTAACATGATCAGGCAAAGATTGCTCCTTAAGCCAAGCATGCCTTTTAAGCACAGACCCAGTAACAGCAGCCCTGCAAGAGGCTTCTAATGAATCAAAACCACATTGCAAAGTATGTTTTCCAAGTTGTTCAGCAGAATGTATTAAATCCTGTAAGTCTATTTTCCACACAGTCAGGAATCAACATCATTTTCGGTTTAAGCAGTCCAATAACATGTTGCTGATATTTTAACATATGAAATTGGCAGTTTAAAGCTCTAATGGCCAACGTTGCTGAAGTGTAAACCTTTTTACCCCATCTATCCAGCACCCTGGAGTCTCTATCAGAAGGGGTAGGATTTTTAGCAGTAGAAGCCTTATTGCCCTTGGGCCCCTGTGAAGTAGTCTCTGGATCTGCAATAGGATTTTTGAAAAGGAACTTGTGGGACTCTGGGACCCTGTAGTATCTGTCAGGATTACTGGGAGCAGGAGGCAGGGAATCAGGGGCCAAACTGGATTCCGAGAAAGCATCATCAACAATGTCTAGTACAGGAGGAATAGCCAAAGGGCCTATGCTGAGGTAGAAGGAAATTCCTAAGCCTCTTTTTTGAATCAGAAAATTCCTGGATTTTCCAGTGGAAATGCTCCCTTAGAGTATGTAAGGTTTGCCCAAAAGAAAAATCCTCAGGAGGGGAAGCAGAGGGAATACAGTCCTCTGCATCAGAATCCTCATAAGTAGGTAAGGACAAATCCAGGTAATCAGAAGAGTGAGAAATAACAGAATCCTTATCAGAAGATTCATAATCAAGCTCAGTCCTAGGCCTCTTAGAAGGGGGTGGGGGTTGGCTACCCCTGATTAGAGTTATTAGATCTTCAGCCATTCTTATCATTTGTTTTTTAGGCATAGAGGCCTGAGCATGTGGCCTGGGCGTCATTTTTTTTTTTACCTGGATCAAAATTTAGGCCTTAGTAATGAAGGAGGCGTTGATTTAATATGCAAGTCCGTAGGCCTGAATACACCCTCAGAAGCCAGTGCCTGCACAGCGGCTCTGGACTCATCCAAGGCAGAGACATCCGCAGGTTCCATAGTTGAAGCATCTCGCGGCATACTGGACTCCGAATGGGTCTCAGTAGAGGCCTGTGAATCAGAAGTAGCAAATATCAGGGGCTGCAAAAGCGCCTCAATGAGTACCGGTGAACTGGCGACTGGCTTAGGAGAAGCGTCGTTGGCAGTTTTGGACCTCGGTGGCCTGTCTCTGTCTTTAACTTTGCGTTTTTTTCAGAATCATGGTAGTCGGATGGCTAACCGACAACATTTCTGGATAATTAAACAGAGAACCGAAATACTTACAGGCAAAAATATACAGACGACAGATAGTGCGCTGATTAAATAAAGCACAAAACCAACAGCAAGGTACGCCATGGTCAGGGCCTAGGCAAGGAATACAGTACGAGTGAAAATCTTTATGAGGTATTTGCTTTCCACAAGTAATGCACTTATTAATTTTTACTGACATTGGTAAGGAGCAAGAAAAAGTTTCCCCAACGGGGTACTTAGCTTTTAGATGAAGACTTTGGTTCTGAAACTCTAAAACAAAAACTCCAGCAGTCGGCCGAATGGAACTTGCGAACTGCTTCTGCTTTGGGCACCGAACGGCAAGAAAGACTGATGTAACGGTGTCAGCTGCATGTTTTATACCCCTGACGACCTGATGTCATGGAAGAAGGGACAGCAACCGACACAGGACCCAAGACTTGGTTAATCAGGCTGACTGAGGACTACCTGCAAGCAGATTACCCAAATGTAATGACTGCAACAGTGAAACACGAAGAACATCTAACATGTCACAAGTATAACATAAGGTATCAAATAAAAAATCTGTAAAGAGTGTTGTAAGAGTTATCTTTACAGTTCTAAAATTAGTACCCCTCAAAGGTCTCCTGTTACAGTTAATACCTTGTCTTACATGCTCCTCAGGAAGGACTCTTCAACAATAAAACTAATAAGCAGGATCTCACAGTACAACTCCACTAATACAATGTGACAGAAGTAACACAAGACACCTTGTAACAGTGCTTTATAAAACCTGCTCTGCTCTACGACTTGGTACTTAGCTTACAGTGTTTAGTGGGTGTATGAAGGATGTTTGTGTCTAACTTCGCTAACATCCTCAGCAGAGACTCTTTTATTCATTTAAGTGGGCTAGTATAAAAGCCCAAATACATCTTTTCAGAATGAGAAGCAGCCATTCTAATCACAATATCAGTGCAGTGTGACAGACACTTAGATACAGGCTGGACAGCAGCACAGACTGGACATTTCAACTTCCGACATACAATCATTCTTTCACAGTCCCCAAGGTAATCACACAAGTCAAGCACACTGCATTGATGATAATCAAATGCACAAAGTCAAATGAGATTTGAACAAAATGTAAAACGTTTTATCAGTAGGAGGCCTTAGGGGTATAGAAAACAGTTTGAATGTTTGTCGAAAACAGAATATACATGTACTATGTAATCAAAAACTGCAGTCAGTTGTATAGCGGACCAATAAAGAAATATGTTCAAAAATACCTGTCATCAAGCACAGTAATAATTTCCCCAGCTTTAAATGTGAGTTCATTATCTTCAGCAGCTTCAAAGTCATAGATGGCTCGAACCTTTCGACCTTCAGATTTGTGATTTGTGAGAAAACTTGATGGATTTGGATATACATTAGAAAGTGTAGACTGTAGCTGTTTTTGTTCTTTTAAAGACAACTCAATTGCTAGAAAATAAAAGGCAAATTGTAATAAATAAAAATATGAATATCATCCAGGATTTGTACAAAATTGTGCAGTCAATGTGACAAACATTAAAATTAAAATATTGTTAACTCACTTAACCCAATAGTGCTACATCTAACAAGGTGTGAAATGCCTTGGTCAGGGGGTACCTGATTTGGCTGACTGACTACTCACAAATGTGTTAAAACTCACTTAAAGACGCAAAAGCAATAATTTGCTCCATTTTGCATTTGCATCCCCATTTAATATGCATGTAATATCTGTATTCAATTTAACTGTTAAACTGACAATGTGATTACGCATAACACAGCTTTAAGGCTATTGAAAGCAGCACTATGTGGCATACTAGCTGATATAAAGGATCACAACTTTAGCTGTACACTAGTACACTGAAGGTGCAAACAAGTTACCCAGCGGGCTGGTTGATCCTAATGCTCTGGTTTTAGCCACGACCCAGGCCCAAAGACAGTGAGAACAGGCCACACATTACAACTGAAGTCAAGTAAGAGACTAGGTCATAGAAATTTCAGAATTTCAAATGATTTGGCAAGACACAAGAGGATAAGAAGCAAGAGGAGTCATGCTCATGTATGGCAAAGTATTAACTGCAAGGCAACCAAGGAAAAGAATGGAAGAACAGGCAGGAGTAAATAACTACTTAAACTAATGGTCATTTTCTTAGGCTGGAAAGAATGGGCAACACTGGTCGCAGAGCATAACTTAAGAACAAAAACAGACTGGGCCGAACAGAGAACATTGGTAAACTTATCAAACCACCAAATTCAAAGAGTGGAGCTAACAAAAGGAGAAGATGTAGCGCAGTGTTGGGAAAGTAAGACAAAGCTTGTCTCTATTAGACCTTATTATTTTAAAGGGTCACTTGATATACTCAAGCATCTAAATTAAAAAAAAAAAAAATTTTCTAAGATTTTTAAATCGAACTTAGTCTTAGAACTAGCTGCAGGTCTGACATGACCAGTTCTTAGTGTGTTTGCTACCTAAGCGATGGATTAACAGTTTTTTCTTCTACATTTTTTATTAATTCAACCTGCATCAACAACTTTTATGATAAATATTGTTTCTGCCATTTCCAGTAGCTAATTGGAGTCACAGTAGCTGAGCCACTCAACTTCCCAAGCTGTGTGCTCACCCTCACCTGGATCGGGAACCTTAAAATCAGTCTGCCTGTACTTAGAGGCAACTAAATGACCCAAATATGTTTTTGGCATCCAAGAGGCCATCCTGAAAATAAAACCTTCCCACACAGTACTGTACAATTAAGACTGTTTTTCTGAACAGTTAACCATATACTGTTTTGTAAGTAACTGCTTAACTCTGCTCAGTGGCATGCATACAAAAAGGGGCGTGCCTCACCTGCCCTTCATCTTGTTGTGATAGTTTTGCCACCAATGTGAAAAACTTCTTAGCTCATCCTACCTAAAGAAACTACACAACAAAGCTATAGATATACTGTGAAGTATACATTTTCCTCAATTTTGAGCTAATTGTTCAAAGATTTTAGCTGCTCTGTTATTCCCGTTACGCTCGGGTTCTCTCCGCTCTCATACCCTATCCCCAATTCCCACCCAACCCCACTACTCGTAGATTTAACTGAAACAAGCCACAGTAATCAGGACACTATATCAACTCTCCCCCTAAATGTTCATACAATCTCTCGCCCAATATACTCCATATAACATCTTACTTACCCCTCCCTTACTTCTTACATACTTCTATATTCCACTCCTTCATCCTACTCAATATACTCATTACCCACATTCCGCTCCTAACCCTACTCTTTCTTTTATCCAAAATTACGTCCTACCATCTGCAACTTTTTATAAGCTATCCTTCCACAACCATCTCTACCTCTACACTGCAAAACAATAACATAGCCCACTTTATTTCATCAAGCTTGCTCAACACCACCAATGTAGAACTTTTCAAATACAAGTACATTCCTAAACATACCCAGCCCACATTCAAACAAACCAAACTCATACTTAAATACCCTAATTTACTGATAAAAATACTACCCACAATTAAGCTTTGTGGCGATGTTCACCCAAACCCAGGACCTAACACAGATCAACTACAACCAAGTATATCGCCCCTTACAAACAATTCTAGTTACACTAACCTTCCTCGGACAAAAGCTGACCTACTACTACTAGACATGAACCTAATAAGTCTGTCAAACAAAACACATAAACTGCATGCATCCCTCTCTCTTTACTCTACAGATATGGCTGTTTTAATTGAAGCCTGGCTAAAACCAGCAACATGTAACAACAAGATTCTTCCGCAGGGCTATGACATTCATAGATTAGACAGGCTAAGCAAGTGGGGTAGATGAGTAGTTATTATGTATAAAAGCTCAATGAAGTTTGATTATCTACATCCACACCCACCAAAGTTCAATAATGCAGAGATGTTATTTTCTAGAACTAAACTCAAACAAATTCGTCATAATAGCAATTTATATTCCGCCCAACAATAAGCCCATCTTAACAGAAGACTTTCTATACTGGACATCAACTACTTTTTCCCAAGAAACTATAATTAACCAACTAGTACTGGAAGGTATGAGGGAAAAAAAAAACTTTTGGATAGAATACTACTGAAGGAAAGAGCGTTTCATCAGTTAACAGCAGCGCATCCCCTAGTCAAAGTTATCATGTCACTGGATGTTTCAGTGTGTGGGAAGATGCAGTGTGAATACAAACAAGTTCAGGTATGGGACTACAGAAGCACAGACAGCAGGCTGGGAAAATTACAACAGGCAAAAACTGACGAGTAAAGGCAGAAAGAAGGAACAAACAGTGCACGTTCCAAGATAAAACAAAGGTAACAAGCAGCAAGTGGAAGACTATATTTTTAGTTTATTTATTTTAATTTATTTTAGGAAGAAACAGTAGAGCTAAAAGAAAAAGCTCAAATGGTTCAGCTAGAAGTAAAAGAAGCAGTCAATGCACAAGAAAAAATTCCTCAAGGAACATATATTAACTACTGCTATTGAATTAGGAACAGATTAAATCAATGGCTATTTCTTAAACATACCAGCTCGTGTGTACATTTGTTACATGCCTGACCCTGTAAAATAATCTAGACTATACTTACTAAGTTATTACATTTGTTAACCAGGGTAGTGAAATTATCCAAAAAGACCCAGTTCAGCCACAACCTGGATATACGATAAGTGCACACATGAAAAAAAAAGGCGGACACAAGAAATCTAATTAGAACATTAGTTAGGCCAAGTACACACAAGAAATGGAAGTTGCAACTTACAGAAAAGATTGTAATGAAACATTCACTAAAGCATTGCATTGCCACTAATAAACCACTGTATTACCAGCAACTTACAGCAGTTAAAGCAGATGATTGCATGTAGGGCTAAAGCTGTGGTGAATTACGTAAAAGTGAGCTGTCTGCAGTATGTGTATGCAGCCGATTGTTTACAGAAGCTATAATAATTCTCAGCTGAATTCTTTATCTGTCTGGCATTTTGTTATGTTGTTCAGGTGTTGGTGCCACACTTTACAGCATAATTAGGAATATGCACGATCAGTGGATGATCGATTATTATGGGTCTTGACAGTATTGTTGCATTGTCTTACTTGGAAAACAGTTGGTACTAAGGAAGCTTTTGTGACTATATTGATATCAGTGAGTTATTGCTGTGGACTTCACGGGATTTTGAGTTAAGCCTAATGATTTAAAGGAAGCTACATTCTCAATGGTTTGCTTGCTGTATGTAAGTGCAGTTTAAGCACAACCTAGACCAGAGGGTGGGTAGTAGGAAATTTACACTGGTCCTGGCACCCATGTCCCTTATGGAGAGAGGTAGCTTATAAATGCCTGGCCCTCAATGTTCTATTTTGATAAAGGATATCATTAGGCTTTTGGGAAAACTTGGCTAGGCTTATAAACTCCTCCTTGGGTTGTTAACCTAGTAATACTCTATGAATCTATGTGTATCATTAGGAGACGTTTTACATGCTGCTGTGCTAGGAAGCAATCTGAATGTTAAAGAGTGATGCAGTGATGTTCTGCCTGGATGACAGGGAACAGAAGGGTAGATCTTATTGGATAATATAAGACCGTGCCTTTCTGGGTCTGTTCTTCGTTGGTAAAGGCCTTTCTGTACCCTTGTGGGTCCCATCTAATCGAGGGTGATTGGACTAGAGCACAGAGAGAGCATCCTTATTGGCTAGTTTGAGTTTATAAAGGGTTGTTTCTTGTTTTAAGCCCCGTGTTTACACTTGTTTGCATATAGTGCACCACCGTGCACTGCCGCATAGTGGCAGTCATACTTGGTGGTTATAGACACAAACAGTTTGCTCATTAAATTTTCCCTAAGCACTTTGCTTGTGGTCCTCCATAGGTTTTAAGCAGCCATGCTTTACTGTTAGGTGGAACACTAAGCCTAGCCTCAGAGGTACCAACACAACTCTCACCCACTAGAGCCAATCCTAGGTGCAACCTCTTTTCCTGAACACATAAATTTACCTAACACTATGGACGGACGAATCCCCACAGTTTCTCCAGCCAGCTTGGCTGACATGGGCATCCTGAGGCAGTGTAGCAACTGCCTCACGTTCACAGACAACCCTCTACTCCTAGTCCACACAAACTCAATATCCAAGAGATGCAACTATGTTAAGAACCTTGAATACATGCTCTCTCACACACCAGTCAGTACATATGACAATGAGCGGGTTGTCAGCATGCACACCTCACCTCCTACTCCACACAAACCCACATCACATACCTACATATGTGGAGGAGAAACATACCTAAGCACCACAGATGTCCCAAACATAAACACAAGCACACTCCACATAATACTTACTCTGCAGAACACAATGCACACAACAGCTCATACACCAGTGTTTCAGCATTCAAGCCCTTAAGACAAAACACAAAACCAAACATAACAGTCATAGGTGAGTCCATCGTGAGACACAACGATGTCCCTATCACCAGGCTGGATAAGGAAAAGGTCACATTTAGCTGTCAGGTACCAGGATTCGCCACATCACACATGCAAGACACTCAAGTCTCTCAACAACAGGTACTGTTATGACTCCGTCATAGTCAACGTTGGTGTGAACAACTTGAGACATACCTCTCTGGACTATATGGAGAGAGAAATGACTGAGTTCTCAGACTCTCTCTCAGGCAAATATGTCTCTAGCCTTAAACAGCATTTTACTTTCACCCAAGATGATGTCTCAATACAAACAAAAAATGACTGACTGACTTCAATAATTGATTTAAATTCTGGTGTCATGCTAAGGGGATCCAGTATCTTTCAGCCTGGGATAACATGATCGACAGACCTTGATGCTTTGCCAGAAATGGTCTTCATCTGTCACCCCTGGGATTTTAGCTACAGGCTAAGGCTCTTGCCACCCCATAGTGCCTTTTTAGGCACTATCTCAAGGAAAAAAAAACTCGCAGAGTAAAAACTATCTAAAAACAACCTCAAGGTTATGTTGCTAAACGCTAGGAGCCCTAACATGAAACTGCACTCACTGGACACGGTCCTCACCCCTTGGAAGATGCAGACATCTGTTCAGTCACAGAGAACTGGTTCAAGGCTGTGGAGAGCATCACAGTTATACCGGGTTACACCTCCTTCCATACGTTCAGATCACAAACTGAAGGCATGAAAACTAAAGGAGACGGTGTATCACTATTCATTAAAAATAAATACACCTCCAGATTGGTTAAACAGTATGATTCCTGGAGATACTTCAGGTGCAGTTAACTGTTGGTAGGACACCTATTTAATTCACTGCCAGCTACAGGACCCTTTACATGAAATCAGGGCACCCACTCTGTCTATTTGGATCTATTTGAGTCTATCAAGATACATCTGAACACCAGGTTTTGGGGACTAACTATCCATCCACTGACTGGTGAAATTACTTGCGCTCAAACTCACTTGCTCAAAGGTTCCACGACTTTGATAAATCCAATGCCCTGGACCAGCTGGTTGACAGCCCCACAAGGGGTGGCGACATCATGGATCTGTGCTTACCAATATGGGGGACCACTGTAGCACCACCACTGTGAGGTTTTCCCTGGTGAAATCTGACCACTGTAAAACAGCCGACTCCAAATCCAGCTCCAAGACAAGTGGAGTACCCTCAGGGTTCAGTCTTGGGACCACTCTTGTTTGGCATCCACTTCTCTGAAGTACAGGCCAACACTAAGGGACTCTGGCTAACAAAGTTCGCAGATGACTGCAAACTGGGAGCCATTACTGAATCCCCAAATTATGTGGATATTCTACAAAAGGGCCCTACAGAAACAGATGCTTGGTGCCAGAGCCATGGGTTCAAGCTCAATGCCAAGAAATGTACAGTTATCCCCTTTGGGGAAAAAAACATGCACCTGTGAATTACCACATAGGTGGCAGTACACTAGACACTGAAAGTGTGATAAGAGACTTAGGGACACAGGTGGACAGTGGTCCTGTCTTCGATAACCACATTGCCACAACAGTCAGAAAATCCTTCTATGTGGCACACCTCATCACGAAGGGCTTTTCATCCAGAAAAAAGGAGGTCATTGTCCCAATGCACTCATCCCTCATTAGACCCAATATAGAATACAACGCCCCGTTTGGCATGTACCTCTCAAAACATCTGCAATAACTGGAAAGGCCACAGAAATACCTCACTAAAAGAATCACAGGCCTAAAGCAGATGCCCTATGCTGACCATCCAAAAAAAAACTCCAGCTATACTATGTCACATACAGTCTACTCAGAGGCGAGCTCTACTTAACATACACGGCCATGTCAAACCCAGAGTTGTTGGACATGCTACAATTAAAGAAATCCCAATCCCTCAGAGCCACACGCTCCAGGGATCTAAACCTTGTCATTACAATGTACAAAACATGCTGGAGGGATAGGTTCCTGACCCAGAGACTCCCCAGACTCTGGAACAGACTGCTCATACATGTCAAGCAGAGCGCCTCTTTGGCCTTCTTCAAAAGGAACCTTGATGATTGGATGGGAGATAGGAAATTCACCCCAGGGATCACGTCAGTCACCCTGCTAGATAGGGGTCCAGCGAAGTAAATATTGCGGGAAGAAATAGCCAGGGAATTGTTATGGCTAGGCTTGTATAGGCCACTAGGGCCAATAGCCTAGTACCAACATATGAACCACAAATCAGTTTCATTTGAAGTACTATCACACCTGATTCCACCCCCCCACCCCCAAGCAGCAACTAAACTAAATAAAACTTCTCCAAAGCAGATTATAACCTCTTACCAGATGTCATAAATAGCTTCACTGCACCCCCACCCCCCACCCCCCAGATGGAATTGGCAGCTATGCAGAGTTCTACATCAATGCTTAATACAAACACCTGTATAACTGCATTGACTCAGTAGTACCTGGTAGGACAAAAAAGCTCCTCAAGGAACAGGAAACTTGCCTGGTGGACAACTGCCATTAACAGTCTTTACAATAAGAGGAATAAATTGCTGTCTGGATGTTACATGGAGCGATACCTAAACTGAAAATACTCCCTTCCTCAACTTAAACAAATAAGACTTCTTGTGAAGTCCTCCAAACAAACTGTGAATCCAAATTAGCTTCCTCAACTAAGAACAACCAATAGGGCATTCTTTAGTTACATCAGTAACCTAAAAGGAAAGGCCCAGATTTGAGCCGAACTGGTAGTTAATGATACCACCTATACTGAGACTGTGGACCTAGCTAACCTGTTAGCCAACAGGTTCTGTGAAAACTTCACTCCCATGTCTCCACCACACACACCCCATGACATCTCTACCACCTGTCCCCTACCCTGTATCTCTACAGAGCAGGTCATAAATGCCTTCTCTAAGGCCAAAAACACAGCATCTATGGGACCCGATAACATCCCAGGCCACGTCCTACATGGGTTCCAACAAGAATTAGCAACACCACTGGGTACTCTTTTCAATCATAGTCTAAGCACTGGCTTTAACCCAGTTGAATGGAAAAAGGTCACCGTTATTCCCTTGCACAAGGGTGGTGCTTCCAATGACCCCAGGAACTACAGACCTATTAGTCTGACCAACCTAATCTGCAAGGCCATGGAGCAAATCATCATGGACCTTATCAACAAAGACATAGGTAATCTCCAAACACTTGACCCTACTCAGTTTGGATTTGTCAAAGGGAGATAGATCATGCCTGTTAAACCTGGTGGACTTCTTTGAAACATTCACAAAGGCCCTAGATGAGGGGAAATCTGTGCATACAACCTACCTAGACTTAGCCAAGGAGTTTGACAGTATCGCCCACTCAGGCATCATTGACAAATTCACCCAGATAGGTATCAGCCCTTAGAACCCATATAGTCAAAACAGGGGAATTCACCTCCAAGAGCAGACCCGTAACCAGTGGTGTTCCACAGGGAACAGTCCTGGGACTTCTAATGTTTGGAAACTATTTCTCTGAAGTACAAGCAAAAACTAAAGGTCTGTGGCTGACAAAGTTTGCTGATGACTGCAAACTGGGAGCAGTCATAGAAACTCCAAATGATGTCAACATCCTACAAGAGGGTCTTACACAAACAAATGCTTTGTTCCAAAGTCATGGCCTTAAACTCAATGCAAAAAAATGTATTATCTTCCCTTTTGGTAAGAGGGTTGTTCCTGCTAACTACCACATCAACACATTAAGTAGGCACTCAGTGGTGAGAGACCTGGGCACACAGGTTGACAGTAACCTTACCTTTGACCACCATGTCTCCACAGTGGTAAGTAGGGCATTCTATATTGCTCATTTCATAAATAAGGGCATTGCCTCCAGAAAAAAAAAGTTATAACCTCCCCGTACTCCACCCTCATCAGGCCAATAATGGAGTACAACGCAATTTTTGGTATGTACCATTACAAGCACCTGCAGCAATTGGAGAGATCACAAAGGTTCCTCACAAGGAAAATTCAAGGTCTTCAGCATCTGTCCCATGTGGATCATCTGAAATCACTGCTACTTTATTCCACTTCATACAGACTATTCAGAGGCGATCTCTGCCTTGCATACAAGGCAATCTCTGACCCTGCTTTACTGGAAATGCTGCATAGCCGTAAGTCAAATGGTACACGGGTTACTTGCTCTAAAGACCTTAACCTGGTATGTGACATGAACTAGAACCTGCTAGAGGGACAGATTTGCCTCCCAGACATTACCACACCTTTGGAACAGACTCCCACTTCAGGTCATGCAGAGCATCTCATCAGCCCTCTTCAAGTGCAATCGGAATGACTGGATGGGTAACGGTAAATTCACCCTGGGGGTTCCACCTGTGTCCCTCTTGAACATGGGCAACAGGTGCTGATTGTGGAAATAAAGGTAGAGCTTGGCTAAGCATGTAAGGAACTAGGACCATTAGCCTAGTAACTTCCTATGATCCTATAACATTTGTAAGACACTAACTTTTCTTTGAAGAACAGGCAAGATGATGTGGAAAGTGTTCTAGATGTAGTTGCAAATTACATA
>NC_056732.1:1475321980-1475460492 GCF_019279795.1 Protopterus annectens | reverse complement strand
ATACAGTTTGTTTATACAACATTCTGGATGGTCAAGTCCTGGTATGCTTTTATGGACTGCCCAGGCTGTTGCTTCTCTTACTTTGTTCTAGAAAGGGAAGATTTCAGGAAATGCCCAGATCTTATTCAAATACCAGTCTTTAGTTGTAATCTGGCAGGTGTGTTCTACCACTGATGTAAATGCCACTATTTGGTAAAAAAAAAAAAACAACACTACCTACTGATAAGTGTTCTGTTCCATTGTTTTGAAGTGAATATACTTCCCCTTCTTCCCGCTTGACTTTGGAGTTGTACTCCTTTTGCTCCTTCTGTGCCATAAATGCACTATACATTACTGCAACAGTACCTTTTCCCATATTCATCTTCTTTTCATACTTTTTGCTCACTATAACTATTTTTGTCTTGGAATTTTTTTTCATTGCATTCTTGTGAAGTTGGGAGTTACCCTGCCTATTAACTAGGCCACAGCAAAATATGTAGCCTTTTTTAATCCATCCTTATTTGTGTATCAATTTAAAGTCTACCTGGTACACCTAAGTGGTCCCATATACTCTTCCCCCTAAAGTATCTGTGACATTCTGACCAATGAGCTTCCTCCACAACTAGTTTTCCATGTCTCCTGGGTCAAACACTCTTCCTCTCCCATCCAATTTATTCAAGTGTTGATTTTCACAAACACTAACTTTTAGCACTACCTAAATAACAAAGACTAGAGATCTAGCCTGCACTGAGCTGTTTAGTGACATGTCAAGGATGTAAGCAGGAAAATCAGGAAGATCCAAGCAACCACTTGAGACAGATGCAGTCAATTTTCTTCCTTACCAACTTGGAGAGTGAGATTCCCTCAAAAAGCCCATTACTACTTTCTGAACTTTTTCTGGGTAATGCCTAACGCATAGGTGTGGCCAGGGTCTACACAGCAAGACAAAATGTCAGAAAGCATCTTGAATTCCTTTACTTTTGCTAAGAATGGGAGATAAAAGTGCCGCCATGTTTCAAAGGTCACTTTTATTTCCTATCTTAATGGCTTAACAATCCTTTCTAAGACAACTGGCATATTATCGGAAATGTTTATTGCTATGTATTTACACTGGGTAGATACTTAAATTCCCATATTTTTATCTTTTTCCACACTCATTTTACAGGTGTTGTTGACAGGGACCACTGTTGATTTCTCTTTGTTTAGTATAGGCCTAGAGATCCTTTCAAACTTTAAGATATCAAGAACTAAGGGTTATGTTAATTTTTTGGATTTAATATCCATAGTACTCCATTACTTGCAAACCATGATGAGGAAATATACTTTTCTACCGGTAATATGATAGCCAGACAGCTTAAATTTTGTTGGAAGTACACTGCCAATGTCTCAATGGCAAGGACAAATAACAGCTGGGCAAGGGACACACCTGGACTGTTGCTCAATGATGAAGGTGGCGAGGGGAGAAGTCACCCCATATGGACTTACTTGTGCTAATGGTGTACAATACATTTTACACCTGCTGATGAAGGGCCCTTTAAAAAAAATATGACAAGACTTCCCATAAGAAATCCCACTCAAGGGAATCAAGTGTTTACTAAGGTCTATACAAAAAGTCCCAATGGGTAGACCTTTGCCCTTGGACCACTGTAACATGTTGAGCCACAGGCATAGCAAATTCAGACCTTCTTGCTTACCCTTTACAAATCCATGTTGAAATTCTTGTCTTAGATATGCTAGACTGTTTTTCAATCTATTAAGTGTTTGTAGCATAGAGTTTTGTTTCTGAGGAGACCAAGGAGATGTGTCTTGAATTTGAGGGCTTAGAGGGATTTTGACTGTATTCTGGTAGAAGTACGACAGTAGCAGCTCTTGCAGATAATGGGAGTTTGCCTCCACATTCCATTCGACTGAAGAGTTCTAAGACAATGGGTGCCATCAAATCTACATAGCATTGGCAAAATTCTGCTGTCAGCCCATCTGGGCTATGGACCTTACCTTTAGGTAGATGTCTGACAGCTTTGAGTCATTTCCTATAACGTGAGGAGCTTATTTAATTTGCTTAGTTTTTCTTCAGGAATTTGTGGAATATTTTATCAGTTGCAAGGTCTCTATTTTTCCGGCTTTGTGCCATGACTCTGGGTTTGGTACATCTTTTCTATTGTTACATACATGGCATGGCTGATACTGTTTATATCATACTGCATTTCCCCTAATTCATTATGCAAAGTTATGATTTGCATTTCCCTTTTTTCTTTTAGCTTAAATGTTAGCAGTTACAGGAAGAGATGCCTCTGTCTCACTGGAATTGTTTCCATCTTTCAATTTTCCTACAAAACATGTAAAAATGCAGTGTTTTACATTCCCCTGTGAGCACTATCATTTGGTCTTTGACTGCTTTATCCCTAAGTCTTTTCTTACAATCCCCTTCCAAGTATTTTCATGTACTCCTCTGACAATTCAACATTTGTATTACTCTCCTATTTTTTTTCTCCACAGGTGGGAGATTAAAGTGTTGAAGCCACTTCTTATATCTCCCCAACCCCAAGATAACTTCAGGTGTTCTATGTGAAATATGGAATCTACATATATTCTGCAATAATCTGTTTAACTGATCCTGTAATTCTATGACCCTCAAACTGGAACTATCAAATCTCCATGGTAGCCCTTACAGGTTCATAGATGTGTACTAGGCTAATGACTACTAGGGCTTTTTTAAGCCTCTTCCTGTGAACACTGAAGTTGCCTCCTAGTACAGTGATCATCCCTGGTTGTGACATCTTAGCCATGGCTTCTGAAAACTCCCTCAGTGGAATGCTATTCCAGGATAAAACATTTAAGAACCTGTCTCACCCATTCACCAGTTGTGCATAACTTAAGTGACCCTATGGAGTAGTACCCTGTTCCTGAAGTCCATATCGTACTAGATGAAGGTTTAACAATCAACCAAAGTTAACAGAAAGCTATCACAAAACAATACACACAGCAATTGTAACTCCAACTTTTAGAGCTGCATTCTACCTGCAGGAGCAGGAAACTTAGTGGAGAACCCTTTGGGGAGGCAGTACTCTATCCATAGGAACCCTGTGGGGTGGCAGTACTCTATCCATAGGAACAGGAATTCAGGGGACAACCCTGTGGGGTGGCAGTACTCTAGCCACAGGAGCATAAATTCAGGGGAGAACCCTGTGGGGTGCCACAGTACAAAAGGCAAAAACATAGTTGACTTCACAGGGAGAACAGTTGATTAAAAAAATCATTAAAATATAACCCTGAATTGTGGACTCTCAAAGAAAATCTCCTGAGTGAGGAGTTCAGTCTCCTAACAATAACTCTGAAACATTTTGTACTTAAGCATTACCAGTTCATAGGTTGATACTAGGCTATCTGCCCTAGGGCATTTATAAGCCTAGCCAGAGTATGTTTGGCTTTCACCACCCTTTTAGATTAGTTGACTGTGCCTTTGTATAGTACGTCACAGAAGGTAGCCCTTTTAAAGTTTGTTTACTGTACCTATGTCAAGCAGCGACACAGAAGAGATCCCAGGGGTAAACTTACGATCTCCCATCCATTCGTCAAGATTTCTCTTGAAGAGGGTCAGTGAGGGGCTCTACCTGACATGGATTGGGATTTTGTTCCAGAGTGAGGGGAGCCTCTGGGATATGAATCTGTCCCTCCAGCATGTCCTATTTATTTCTGTGCTGAGGTTTAGGTCCCTGGAGCGTGTAGCTCTAAGGGATTTAGATTTCCTGAGGTGAAGCATGTCCATTAATTCTGGGTTGGACATGGCTTTATACGTCAGACACAGATCGCCTCTGAGTAGGCGGTACGCAACTGAGTAGAGCTGCAGTTTCTTTAGCCGAACTGCATAGGGCATGTGTTTGAGCCCCTTGATCCTCTTGGTGAGATACTTTTGGGGTCTTTCCAGTTGCTGAAGGTGTCGGGTAAGGTAAATCCCAAGTGGGGCATTGTACTAAATTATGGGACTGATAAGTGATGAGTAGAGGGGCACAATGACCTCTCGATCTAGATGTGAACCCTTTCATGATAAGGTGGGCTATATAGAAGGTCTTTCTAACCACTTTGGCAACGTGATTGTCAAAGGAGAGATTGCTATCTACTTGGGTCCCCAAGTCCCTAATTACTTCTTCCATACTTAATGGATTACCACCTATGTGGTAATTTGTGGGCACTTTGTTTTTTCCAAAGGGGATGACTATGCAATTTTTGGCATTTAGCTTTAGGCCATGGCTCTGGCACCAGTTATGAGTCTCTGTGAAACCCTTTTGGAGGATGCTTGTGTCAGTCGGAGAGTCGATTATAGCACCCAGTTTGCAGTCATCTGCGAACTTGGTCAGCCATAGTCCACCCATGTTAGCCTGTACCTCGGAGAAATATATACCGAACAAGAGAGGTCCCAGGACTGAGCCGTGTGGGACACCACTTCTAACTGGTTTAGAGTCTGACATGGCACCTGCTATTCCAACCATGTGGGTTCTATCCCTGAGCCAGTTTGCAACCCATCTTGTGACATAGGGGTTGATATTTAAGCTGGTGAGATTATTTATGATACCAGAGTGGGATATTGTGTCAAAGGCCTTTGCGAGGTCCAGGTAGGCTGTGTGGACTACATTCCCTTCATCTACGGCTTTGGTAACTGTTTCAAAGAAGGCGACCAGGTTCAAGAGGCAAGATCTGCCCTTAATGAAGACGAATTGGGTAGGATCCAGTGTTTGGAGGTCCCCAATGTCTTTGTTTATGATTTCCATGATGATACGTTCCATAGCTTTACAGACCAGGCTAGTCAGGCTTATAGGGCAATAATTTCTGGGGTCTGTTGTGGCACCACCTTTGTGGAGTGGGACCACTGTTGCTGTACGTCATTCCTTGGGAACAGATCCTGTAGTAAGGCTGAGACTGAACAGTGACTTTATATGAGGGTTTAGTTCTTCTTTGAGCTTGTGTAAGACGCAGCCCGGGACATCGTCTGGTCCCATTGATGCTGTGTTTTTAGCTTTGGAGAGGGCAGCTCTCACCTGAGCATCTGTGATCTCAGGAAGGCTACACTCTGTTGGGATAGACATTTGCTCTTTTGGGGAAGGGGAGAAGTTTGCACTGAACCTTTCTGCCAGGATGTTGGCAATGTCTGTGGGTTCAGTGAATTTTTTGTCATTTTGCACTAACTCAAAGCATATCTGGGAGTTGCCTCCCAGGTTTCTGACATAACTAAAGAAAGCCTTGTGATCATCTTTAGTGTCTTGTGCAATTTTTCTTTCAAAGCTGGCCTTAGAAGATTTTATGAGGGATTGTAGTTTCTTGCTAGTACTGATCAGTGACGCCTTCCCTTTTTGGGATTTTGCTCCGTCATGTAGTAGCTTTCTCCTTCTGTTGTATAGCTTATTTATGGCCGGGGTCCACCAGACAGGTCTCCTGCCTTTGGAGGAGTGAGTCTTGGTTTTATTTGGGATAGCATGCTCCATGCATTCCTGTAGGTGTCCATAGAATGCTTTTGTAAAGGATTCTGCATTTTGGGCCGTAAATGTCCACTGGCCCGGGGGCTTTAAAGGATTCCACCTCAGTTTTGAGAAGTGTGAAGTTTGCTTTTGAGAAGTTCTTCACCGTGGTTTCCTTGGCTGGGGGTGGGGACGGAATATGGATGTCCAGTGAGATTTGTTTATGGTCTGATCTTACCAATGAGGGGTATATCTCTGGTGTGGAACATGGAGATCCCATGTTGGTGATGACCAGATCCAGTATGTTTTCCCCTCTTGTGGGAGTGGTGACCAGTTGTTCCATAGCATTTGAGTTTATAAATTCTAGGAACCATTGGGATAGACTGTCTGGGCTTGAGTAGTTTTCCCAATCGATGTCTGAGTAGTTGAAGTCACCCAATATAATAGTGTTTGGAGAGACCTTCATATTCTCCAGTGTTCTCAGGAAAGCCGACTGAGGTTCCTGTGTTTGGGAGGGTGGTCTGTAGCAGGCTACATACTGAAAGGCAGTTTTGCCCACTGTTAGTTGCACATGGATGGTCTCCGAAGCTTCGTGCAGTGCCACTAGCCTGGAGGTGTGGGTATCTTTGATAAATATGGATACTCCCCCTCCTTTTGTAGTTCGGTCTGAATTTTGGGGCCGGAAAGCATGGTATAAAGTATAGCCTGGTAGTGCTGGGGTGCTCTCGGGAGCCTTGAACCAGGTTTCTGTTACTGCACAGATATCGATATTCTCCATACTGAGGAGAGTCTCGAGTGCGTGCATCTTGAGGTTTAGACTTCTTGCGTTGAGCAGCATTACCCTTAGTTTTTTTTTTTTCTGTGTGTTGTCTATGGGGATGGGTTTGTCTTTTGAGCCTTGCCTAAAGGGAGGCAAGAGCCTTAGCCAGTATTCGAAAACGCAGGGGTGACAGGTGCAAGCCATCCCTAGAGAAGCAATGTGGCTTGTCAAGCATATCATCCCAGGCTGACAGACACTGGATCCCCTTTGAATGACACCAATACTTTAGCCAATTGTTAAAATTGATCATTTTGTCTTTATACTGTGGCATCATTCTTGGTGAGGGTAAGATGCTACTCTAGGTCAGGGTCATACCAGCCTGGGCTACATGATCAAAGAGCTCCTGTATGTCTTTTTTCATGTAGTCCAGGGAGGTACGTCTCAGGTCATTCACACCAGCATGGACAATGACGGAGTCATACTTGTACTTGCTTTGGAGTGACCCGAGTGCTTGTATTATGTGGCAGATCCTGGCACCAGACAGGCAGCTTACAGTGACCTTCTCCTTGTTCAGCCTGGTGAGTGGGACGTCAGTGTGTCTGACAATAGAGTCACCTATTACAAGTGTATTAGGTGTGTTGTTTAGCCTTAAGGGCTGTGACTGTGTGGCACACTGACTTTGAGAGCTATGTGCTACGGGGATATTGTTTCGTGGTAGGTGTTGCTTGGATGTCTGCTTTGGAGGTCTCTGAAGCTTAGGCAGATTTTTATTTAGAGCCTCCGAGTATGTTTTTGTGTGTTTATGTTTTTGGTTTGCTGATGCGATAGGTCTATGTGAGACTGGATTTGTGGTTACCTTCTCCTCCTGACAGGCTGTGCCAGTACTGGGATGAGAGAGCTGCATCTCTCATATATTTGAGCTTACTGGGAGGAGGAGAGGGTGGTATGTATACATAAGGCAGTTGTAAGAATCCCCAAGATTCCCAGATTCACCAGCTGGAACGGAGAGTAAACTCGAAACTGACCTTTGGACATGCCTGAATAATATAGGGAACTACTTATTGACTGATCAGAAAGAACCAACAGGGAGCAAGTGCTTTGAAGGAGTATAAGAGGATGTAGTGCTTTAGTTTGTGTACCTATGAGATTACTTATACGAGCAAGTGTAGGGCTTTAGAATGAGAATAGTGTGTTTAATTTGAGATTTAGAGCAGTTCTAAGGGAAAAAGTGAAGAGTAGACTTTGTGGAGCTGGGAATAGTTTAAGCTTGTTTAAGCGACGCTGCTGTGCATAAGACTGCGCTAAGGGGGTTGCAGGTTTTTAAGAGATAGAGATCAAGGAGTTTAGAATTGACCCAAAATGGCCAATAAAACTACAGCTTCTAGGCAGTAACCACTCCTATAGGGACAGGCAGGCTTGTTCAGTGTTAACCACTGCCACTGGTGAACACAGAGACTTCCCTTTAGTCCAAGCAAGCACTGGCCTCCAAGAAACTTACAAACAGTTCAGAACAGCAGATCTGTAACTGACCTTTCTTAAATTTCAGAAATTGGGAAAAAAGCAAGAATTTTTTTGTTTTTTGTTTTCTTTTTTGTTTTAAAGGTAGCAGAGATACACAAGTAGCAAAATAATCACAACAGTGCAATAAATGACCCCACACTTGAGTGCTAGGCCAAAGTCAGGTAAAATGCAGTTTTAAGAGAAAAAAAACAATTTTAAATTAAGTGCAACACAGGAAATGCAGTAAACGGGCTCTAGATGTGTTCTAAATACTGCTTCTAATACAGATAAGGGTAATGCTACTCAACGCCAGAAGTCTCAACCTCAAAATGAACACACTCGAGGCTCTCCTCAGCATGAAGAAAATCAATGTTTGTGCAGTGACGGAAACCTGGTTCAAGGCTCAAGAGAGCACCCCAGCACTGCCAGGTTACAATTCATATCATACCTTCCGGCTCAGTTACCGGATCGCAGTACAAAGGGCGGAGGTGTATCCATATTCATCAAGGATACCCATATCTCCAGGTTGGTAGCACAGCATGATGCCCCAGAGATCATCCATGCGCAACTATCAGCAGGCAAAACCACATTTCAAGTCGTAGCCGGTTATAGATCGCCCACAATGTCCCAAGATGCTCACTCTACATTCCTTGAGACATTAGGAAATATAAAGGTCCTACCCAACACCATAATCTTGGGTGATTTCAACTACCCTGGTATAGACTAGGCGAACTACCAATGTTCCAACTCCTATGTTCAGCGATTCATAGAATTTATAAATTCAAATGCCCTTGAACAACTAGTATGTTCCCCCACTAGAGGGGACAACATATTGGATTTAATCATCACAAATATGGGCACCCACTGTACCACACCCGTTATCACTCCCTCTTTGGTCAGATCCGACCACAAACTGATAACCCCGGTCATCCTCACCCCTCCACCTCCCCCAGTCAAAAAAAACATAGTCAAAAACCTTTCCAAAGCAAACTTCAAACTACTTGCATCCGAAGTGGAAAGCTTCACTATTCCCTTGCAGAAGGATAATGATATCCAGGATGTGGAATCCTACACCAAGGCACTCTATATGCATCTTCAGGATTGCATGAACCGTGCTATCCCAAATAAAACCAAGACTCCTTCCTCAAGCAAGAAGAAAAGTACAGTTTTGTACCTACCATAAATGTAGATGTTCGAAGATCCACATTGCTGCAGTCCTTACATATGGGTAGTCCGCTGTCCTCGGTCGGCCCGAATACCAAAGTATTAGGCTGACGTCGGTCATGGGCGCTCAGAACTGACATCAGAGCGTCAGGGTATAAAAGCGCATGACCGACGTCATATCCTCAGTCTTTTCTTGCCCCAGATGTCAGAAGGCCCTAAAAATAAAGGCCACAGCCAAAAACAGAAAATCCCCCCTGAAAAACATGTACAAACAAAAACTATCACCCAAACCACACCACCATTCCAAACTGCAGAGGGGAAGGAGGGAGGGTAAATTGGACTGCAGCAATGTGGATCTTCGAACATCTACATTTATGGTAGGTACAAAACTGTACTATGTTCTTCATCTCACATTGCTGCAGTCCTTACATATGGGTAGAATCCCAAAGCAGAGGTAAAGGGAGGTTGGCAAAATCATAAAGCATTGGGAGCTGCCAAAATGCCCTGCAAAATTGCAGTGGCAAATCCAGCCCTAGATTTAGAATAAAGTGGAAGGTGGTAATGTTTAGAAAAAGTATGCACTGAACTCCAAGTAGCTGCCTCCAAAATATCTTTAGTAGCTACCCCCCTTAAAAAGGCTGTAGAAGTGGCAGTAGCCCTAGTGGAATGAGGCCTGATTCCAGCCGGAATCTCCTTACCATGATGGGAATAACAGAAAGCAATACAAAAACCAATCCACTTGGAAATAGTTTGTTTAGAAACAGGTTTTCCCTGAGAACCCAAAGCAAAAGAAACAAACAACTGCTGAGACTGCCTGAACCCTTTAGTTCTGCTCAAATAATAACGCAACTGCCTGTGAATATCCAAAGTGTGCAAAATCTTCTCCCCTTTATTTTGGGGGTTTGCATAAAAAGTAGGCAAATGAATAGTTTGGTTTAAGGCCACACTAGAAACCACTTTAGGCATAAAAGTAGGATTAGTACGCAAAGATACCCTATCCTTATGAAAAATTAGGAAAGGCTCAACTGCCATAACGGCCTGTAACTCAGAAACCCTTCTCGCAGAGGTAATGGCCAACAAAAAAGCAGTCTTCCATGATAAAAACTTCAACTCGGCAGTAGCTGCAGGCTCAAAAGGTTGTAAAGTAAGTTTTTCCAACACAAAATTGAGATCCCAAGCAGGAGTAGGAGCTCTAAGTGGGGGTCTTATGTTCTTTGCCCCTCTAAGAAATTGCTTAAACAAAGGATTAGAGAACAATGGAGGGTCACAGTCATAGTGAGCAGAAATGGCTGCAGCATGAACCTTTATAGAGGATAAAGACAAACCCTTGTCCAATAACTCAGTAAGATATTGAAGAGAAGCACTTAAATCAGGCTTGGAAACATCAAAATCCTTTGCTTTGCTCCAAATAAAAAACCTCCTCCATTTATCAGTGTAAACTTTCCTTGTACTAGGCCTTCTGGCCTCCAAAATAACATTCAAAACTTGTTGTGGAAGCTGGGACCCTCCAGGGTCTAGAACAGAATATGCCAGGCTGTTAGATGCAGAGACTGAATCTTGACATTGAGAAAGTGATTGCCCTCCTGAAACAAAAGGTGGGAAATCAAAGGCAAAAGCCATGGAGGCTCCCGTACCAAACTTTTCAGTAGTGGGTACCAATGTTGTCGAGGCCAATCTGGAGCTATTAGAATCATGGTTGGCTTGTCCTGTCTGACCTTCAATAGTACCTTTGGGAGGAGAGGCAGAGGTGGAAAGGCATAGACGTGAAGATTGCTCCAACTGAATGATAGAGCATCCACCCTCCAAGCTGTGGGATGAAACATTTTTTTGCAAAACTTTGGCAACTGGTAATTTAGTGGAGAAGCGAACAGATCTATGTCTGGAGTTCCCCATAACACTGTCAACTTTTGAAATACATGAGGATCCAATTTCCACTCGTGGGGATCCACTATCTGTCTGCTCAACACATCTGCTAAGGAGTTCTGTGCTCCTGGTAGAAACCTTGCCTGAAGATTTAGTTGTAAACTGAGAGCAGTCTCCCACAAAATCATCGCTTGCCTGCAGAGAGGGTACGAATGTGTTCCCCCTTGCTTGTTGATGTACCACATGACAGTTGTGTTGTCTGTTTGAATCAACACCTGTCCTGGGAGAAGAAAATCCTTGAAAGCCATCAATGCAAATTGGACTGCTAACATCTCCTTCAAGTTGATATGCAAATGTTGAAGTCTGGCAGGCCACGTGTCTTGAACCCATTTTCCATGAAGATGTGCTCCCCAAGCTTTGTCTGAGGCATCTGTCATTAGAATCTGACTCGCCTCTGGTCGGGTCACAGAGAGTCCCTTGTTTAGGTGACATTCCTGAGCCCACCACAAAAATTCCTTTTGTATGCAAGGTATTATTTGAATGACAGTGTCCAGATCTTGGCAGTGTTGTGTCCATACATTTTTGAGATACCATTGAAGCTTCCTCATATGCAGTTTGGCATTGGGAAGCACCAGAATACAAGATGCCATGAACCCCAAGGCTTGAAGGACTGTCCTTGCAGTCAGCCTGGACCGAAGAGACAATTGATGGAAGTACACAGAAAGATTCTTTTGTTTGTCCGGGGTCAAAAAAGCCATCTGGGCCGCTGTATTCAGTCTCACACCCAGAAAGCACATGTCCTGAGAGGGTACTAGACTGGACTTTGTTTCGTTCACAGAATACCCTAGGCACCTTAACACTGCCATCACATACTGTAGATGATGAAGAAGTTCGTCCAAATAAGGATAAATTTGTATTCCTCTTAACCTGAAGAAGGCTATCACTGGAGCCAGAACCTTTGTGAACACTCTGGGCGCAGTAGATAAGCCAAAGGGCAATGCAGAGAACTGATAATGAAAAGTCCCAGCCCGAAAACGCAGGTACCTTCTGCAACTGGGCCTGATAGGAACATGAAGATAAGCCTCTTTGAGATCCAGAGTTACCATCCAGTGATCTTTGCCCAACAGAGGTAAAAGCTGTTGCAACGTCAACATTTTGAACTTTGGAATGTCCAGATATGTGTTGAGGATAGATAAATCCAAAATCGGTCTCCACGTGTTCCCTTTCTTTGGTACTAGAAACAGGCGAGAATAAAATCCTAGGCCCACTTCTGACAGAGGAACCGGTTGTATAGCTCCTATTTGAAGAAGTAAAGAAATTTGCTTGTGAGCCTCTACCCTTTGCTGAGGAGGAACGTCTGGCATGCCTTTGAAAGGAGGCAATGTATGGAAATAAAACTTGTAGCCTCTGTTTATAATGTCCAATACCCATTTGTCCTGGGTAATTAAAAGCCAGTTTTGTTTGAAGAGTGCCAACCTTCCTCCCAAAGGAGCCGCCAGGAAAGAAGAATCTGGCAGCTGGAAATTTAGGTCATTGGGCCTGTTTACGAAAGGACTGGCCCCTGCCCTCACCCGAAGATTGTGCAGGTGAACTCCATGTTCTAGGCCTGAAGGTACTCTGAGCTCTGCCCCTACCACGCCTAGATCTACCCCTAGACTGAGAATCAGAGGAAGAATACGTCCACCCCTTAGTAGGCCAATTTCTACTAAACTTTGGAGGCTACACCTGCAAAAAATCTTTAACAGTCTGCATAGACTTAGCCTTGTCTTCCATTTTCTTCAAGACTGACTCCACAGGTGGACCAAACAAAACCTCAGACTGTAAAGGAGCATCTAAAATCCTGGTCTTAACATGCTCAGACAAATTCTGATCCTTAAGCCAGGCGTGCCTGCGAAGAACTGAACCAGTGGCAGCCACCCTGGAAGAGGCCTGTAAAGCATCAAAACCACACTGCAAAGAATGCTTACCCACCTGTTCCGAGACATGTACCAAATCCTGTAATTCTTTACACTCTATGCCCTCTGACAAAGCATCCACTTTAGATTTTAGCTGAGTAAGGAGAAAATTCTGATACCTCAACATATGAAACTGGCAATTCAAAGCCCTCATTGCTAAAGTAGAAGAGGTATACACCTTTTTACCCCATCTATCCAAAGCTCTAGCCTCTTTATCTAGAGGAACTGGATTCTTCACAACAGAGGCTCTGACACCCTTAGGTCCCTGGCTAATAGTTTCTGGGTCCGCCCTAGGACTCTTATAGAGGAATTTATGAGCCTCAGGCACACTGTAATACCTATCCGGTTTAACTGGCGCAGGAGGCAAAGAATCTGGATTAAGGGAAGCCTCTGAGAAAACATCTTGAACAACATCCAAAACAGGGGGTATAGCCAAGGGTCTATGCTGCGGTAAAAACAGAAATTCCCTAAGCCTCTTCCGTGAATCAGAGAAATCCTGACCTTCCCACTTAAAATGCTCCCTCATAGAATGAAGGGTTTCTGAAAAAGAAAAATCCTCTGGAGGAGAAGCAGAAGGAGTGGAATCCTCTGCATCAGAATCAGAATAAGGAGGGAAATCCTGCATGTCTTCAGCCGAAGACTCTGAATCATCAGAGGCCTGATCCAAACTTTCCAACTCTGGCTCCACCCTAGGCCTCTTATCAGGAGGGGGCATAGAACCTCTAATTAGAGTAATCAAATCTTCTGCCATTTTAAGCATGTGCTTCTTAGGCACAGACCCTGCAGAACTAGGACTGACACCAGAAGAAGACAAACCAGTCCTGCCTTTGGAAGAAGCCTTAGAAACAGAAGGAGAAGGCCTAACCACCTTAGGAAGGGAAGGGAGAACAGTAACCTGAGAGGCCCCCTCAGCCTGACCTGCCTCCTGCGAGGCCACATCCTGCAAAATCAAAGTCTCCCCCTGAGACTCAAGCGAAGCCTCCGCCGGAACCACCGGCTCCACTAAAGCTTCTAAAGGACCGGCGTCCGGAACGGATGACTCATCTTGTCTGGGTTTAGCAGTTTTGTCCTTGCGCTTCTTCGCGGTAGCAGGCGTCGGAGGATCCGACGGCATGGTATAATTACACCGCTTACCGAAGACCAGCCTAGCGCAATCTAACCTACGTTTTATGGTGCGCTTATTAAACCTAGCACAAAAGCGACACCCGACTACGTCGTGCTCAGGACCCAAACAAGGAATACAAAGAGAATGATAATCCCTATACGGTATCTGTTTCCCACAAGAAATACAATTATTCACTTTTTCTGACATCCGGTAAATAACTGAGGCAAGAAAAAACAAAAATATTCCCCAACGGGGTACTTAGCCCAACTTGGATTCGGTCTGAAACTCAGAATTCGAAAATTTCAGAACGCCGAACGGCACTTGCAACGCTGCTTCTGCATTGGACCATGCGGCAAAAAAGACTGAGGATATGACGTCGGTCATGCGCTTTTATACCCTGACGCTCTGATGTCAGTTCTGAGCGCCCATGACCGACGTCAGCCTAATACTTTGGTATTCGGGCCGACCGAGGACAGCGGACTACCCATATGTAAGGACTGCAGCAATGTGAGATGAAGAACATCCAGTCTGGTGGACCCCGGCCATAAGCAAACTTTACTATAAAAGGAGGAGACTTATACAAAAAAAAGGCCAAATCTCAAGTAGAAAAATCATCCCTGATCAGCATTAGTAAGAAATTGAGGGCCCTCATCAAGTCAACTAAAGCTAATTTTGAAAAGAAAGTTGTCAAGGATGCCAAGGATAACCATAAGGCCTTCTTGGCTACGTCAAAAACCTAAATGGCAACTCTCAGGTCTGTTCTGAGCTAGTACAAAATGGAACAAAATACACTGACCCTTCTGACATTGCCAACATCTTGGCTGACAGGTTCAGTGCAAATCCCCCCCTCACCACCTACAGGGCCCTATTACCATTCCAGGGGATTGTGTAAGTCCAATTATTACTGATACGCTGGTTAACAAGGCTCTATTCTAAAGCTAAAAACACTGCCTCCATGGGACCAGATGGTGTCCCAGGCTGTGTCATACTCGAGCTCCAAAAGGAATTAACCCCCATCTTAATACCCTGTTCAGTCTCAGCCTCTCCACAGGATATGTGCCCAGAGAATGGCGCACGGCAACGGTGGTTCCGCTACACAAGGGTGGGGCCACAACTGACCCTGGGAACTACCAACCAATAAAGCCTGACCAGTCTGATCTGTAAGGCTATGGAGCGAATCATTATGGAACTCATAAATGGAGAGATTGGGAACCTCCAGTCGCTGGCCCCACACAGTTCAGCTTCGTCAAGGGCAGATCATGCCTCCTAAACCTGGTGGATTTCTTTGAGACAGTTACTCAGGCTATAGATAAGGGAAAGGAGGTACACACGGTTTACCTTGACCTTGCTAAAGCATTTGACATCATTCCCCACTCGGGTATTATTGATAAGCTCACCAGCCTGGGCATAAACCCTTACATCACAAGATGGATCGCAAACTGGCTCTCAGACAGATCCCATAAAGTAAGAGTAGCGGGATCTATGTCCGAATCCAGACCAGTAATGAGTGGTGTGCCTCAGGGCTCTGTCCTGGGGCCCCTCCTATTTGGCATATACTTCTCAGAAGTACAGGCAAGCACGGAAGGGCTGTGGCTGACTAAGTTTGCGGACGACTGCAAACTGGGTGCTATAATAGAGTCTCCGGCCAACAAGGAGATCCTCCAGAAGGGCCTAAATGAGACTGATGCATGGTGTCAAAGCCATGGTCTCAAGCTAAATGCAAAAAAAAAAGCATAGTAATCCCCTTTGGAAAAAACAGAGTACCCGCAAACTACAACATAGGAGGTAATCCCCTGAAATCTGAAGAAGAAATAAGGGATCTAGGGACCCAAGTAGATAGCCAGCTTTCCTTTGATAACCATGTTGCCAAAGTGGTTAGAAAATCCTTCTATGTGACCCATCTGATCATGAAAGGGTTCGCATCAAGATCTAAGGATGTAATGGTGCCCCTCTACTCTTCCCTCATCAGACCCATTATTAAGTACAATGCACCAACTGGAATGTACCTGGCTAGACATCTCCAGCAGCTGGAGAGACCACAGAGGTACCTAACCAAGAGAATTACTGGCCTCAAACATTTGCCCTATGCAGCACGATTGAAAAAGCTAAGATTGTTCTCTGTTGCATACCCCTTTCTCAGAGGCGATCTCTGTCTAACGTACAGAGCCATGTCTAACCCAGAATTGTTGAACATGCTCCATCTTAGCAAAACCAAATCTACTCGAGCTACACGCTCTAGGGATATAAACCTCAACACAACAATGAATAGAACATGCTGGAGGGATAGATTCCTTCAGAGACTTCCCTTACTATGGAACAGGGTCCTGATCTACATAAGACAGAGCCCCTCACTATCACTCTTCAAGAGGAACCTTGATGAGTGGATGGGTAACAAAGTTCACACCAGGGATCACACCAACAGCACTACTAGATAGGGGCCAAGGATACTAGCTGCTAGTACAAGGTCTAGGGAACTACTCAAGGGGCGGTGAATACCGCACAACGTGGCTGGGCTAATATATGCCTTTGGGCAGATAGCTCAGTACCAACATATGAACCTAAGATATAAACTTTAGCAAGATGGAAAACGCCGAAAAGTAGGCGGCAAAGCAGTAATTATTAACAAAAAAGCAGAAGAAAATACTTAAAATCTCAAGTGGCTCCTTTCTCCTCTCAGCGTTTTCTCCCCTTGGTAGGTGCTTCAGCAACAACTAACAAGCCTGGAAAAGCCTAAGTGAGTTACTGAGTAAACTAAAGCCAAATTAACTGTAAGTTAACTATACCATCAAAAAGTCCATTATAAAAGTGTAAACAACAAACTGATCACATTTGCTACACAGCTTTGTGTCAATCATTATCGTTCAGACATTGTTAGTTCTGAGACCCAATGGGGAAAAGGACAAAAGAATTAAGCACCTGCAGGACTGCATGGATAAGGCAATCCCAAGCAAAACAAAGACTCTTTGTACCAAAGGCAAGCGTCCAGTCTGGTGGACCCCAGCCATAAACAAACTCTACAACAAAAGGAGGAAGCTACTACAAGATAGAGCAAAATCCTTAAAAGGTAAGACACCCTTGATCACTATAAGTAAAAAACTAAGAGCTCTCATAAAATCATCCAAAGCAAATTTTGAGAGAAAAATAGCTAAAGACTCAAAAGACAATCATAAGGCCTTCTTTAGCTATGTTAGAAACCTGGGAGGAAACTCCCAGATATGCTCAGAACTAGTTCAAAATGATGTGAAGATTACTGATCCTACAGACATTGCCAACATACTGGCTGACAGGTTCAGTGCAAACTTCTCTCCTCCAAAAGGAGTAATATCTTTACCTAGCGATTGTAGCCCCCAAACATCTCCAACCAAGTGAGAACTGCTCTCTCCAAAGCAAAACACAGCATCCATGGGACCTGATGGTGTCCCGGCTGTGTGCTCCACGAACTCAACGAGGAATTAAACCCACAGCTAGGACAGCTGTTTAATCATAGTCTTACCTCTGGATCACTCCAGGAGTGGCGCACTGCAACTGTGGTCACACTTCACAAAGGCGGTGCCTCCACCGACCCTGGAAATTACCGGCCCATTAGCTTGACAAGCCTTATCTGCAAAGCCATGGAGAGGATCATAATGGACCTCATAAATAAAGACATAGGAATTTGCAGACTTTGGATCCATCCCAGTTTGGCTTTGTCAAAGGCAGATCATGCCTTCTAAACTTGGTTGACTTTTTGAAACAGTCACCAAAGCCATTGATGAGGAAAGGCAGTCCATACAGCCTACCTCGATCTGGCGAAGGCCTTGATACAATACCCACTCGGGTATCATTGAAAAACTCATCAGCTTAAATGTTAACCCATACATCACAAGATGGGTTGCAAACTGGCTGAGTGACAGAACCCACAGGGTCAGAGTTGCTGGCGCCATGTCAGACTCAAAGCCTGTCACAAGTGGTGTACCACAGGGCTCAGTCCTGGGCCCACTCTTGTTTGGCATCTACTTTTCCCAAGTACAAGCAAACACAGGAGGGTTATGGCTGACAAAGTTTGGAGATGACTGCAAACTGGGCCATAGTAGAAAACACATCTGACACAGATATCCTTCAGAAGGGTCTCACAGAAATGGATAACTGGTGCCAGAGCCATGGCCTAAAGTTAAATGCCAAAAATGCATAGTCATACCCTTCGGGAAAAACAAGGTTACCCCTAGCTACCAAATAGGTGGCAATCCACTGAGCACAGAAGAAGTTATCAGGGACCTGGGGACCCAGGTTGATAGTAGTCTGTCATTCGACACCCATGTAGCTAAAGTAGTTAGGAAGACCTTCTACATTGCCCACCTTATCATGAAGGGATTCTCATCTAGATCAAGGGAGGTCATAGTCTCCCTATACTCATCACTCATCAGACCAATGATTGAGTACAATGCCCCATTCGAATGTATCTGACCCGACACTTGCAGCAGCTGGAGAGGCCACAAAAGTTCCTCACCAAAAGGATAAAGGGTCTCAAACATCTGTCCTATGCTGCCCGACTGAAAGAACTCCAGCTCTATTCAGTAAACGCTTACTTGCTCAGAGGTGACCTTTGCCTAACATACAAGGCCATGTCAAACCCAGATTTGATGAATATGCTTCACCTCAAAAATCTAGATCCGTCAGAGCCACAAGGGCTGGAGACTTAAACCTCGACACGGCTATTAATAGGACGTGCTGGAGGGATAGATTCATCACCCAAAGACTCCCTATGCTGTGGAATAAAATCCCGGTATATGTGAGGCAGAGCACCTCGCTGGCCTTGTTCAAGAGAAATCTTGACCAATGGATGGGAGATCGCAGATATACCCCAGGGATTACCTCAGTGTCACTGCTCGACAGAGGCACAGCAAAATAATGGGTATAGTTCCCCATACTAAAGGGGTGGCGTAAGCCACAAAACTATGGGCTAGGCTTGTAAATGCCCTCGGGCAGATAGCCTAGTATGAACCTATGAACCTATGAACCTATAAGAACCAGGTGTGTGATGTAATTGGTTATTTTAAGTGCAGTACAAATTATTTCCACTAGATGTCACTATTGCTTGACATATAATTTATATTTTAAATAGTCAAGAGAAGGAAAAAACTAAAATTCCAGTTAGCCATAGCAACAGTGATATCACCTGCCCTGTCAAAATCCAAACCCAGGTGGCTAGTTTACGAGACCTGGGTGATGTTGCTTGCTTTCTTAGTGGCAGTTACTATGTAAAAATGATATTATTTTGCAAAGTATTAATGGGTCAGCCTAGCATCTAGCTGTGATGGAACATCCATTGTTGCAATAGCTGTTTCAGATAAATATGGGATAATATACTTTTGCATGAATGTAAGCATGCATGTTCAACTATAATCAGACAGGAATAACAACCTTGCAGGAAAGAGTCAGATAAAGCAGGGTAAAATGGCTAAACACTGATTGATCATGTGAAGATGGTTCATTCACCTCCCTTCTAAAGCGATGTTAACAGAGAAGCAGAGCTCTGTCTTTCCAGTGCTTTCACTTTTGCAATTGTGCGGAGTATAACTTGACTACCCTTTTGTAAGTTAAACGTTCTTGATTTTTTTTTTAGTTACTGCCTCTGTAAGCTCTTGCAGTTTAGATTCTTACCTGAGACTAGTTTTGTATCATAGGGCTGCATTTTTAGGAAATGCTTGTACCATCATATAAAGGTGGTGGATGGGCTCTGCTAATTTATCTAACTTTCCTAAGTTTTCTTGTGGTCATCCCACCATGAGTTCCTTGACATAATGTAAACTGGTACAAGGTACTTAAACAAGAGAAAAAAATAAACTAATCGTGTACATAAACTAAATATTTCTTCACTGCACCACTCTCTCTCTTTCAGACACGTTAGGGTCCAGTAAATATGTTTTAAAGAGACCATTTTGAAATGGGTAAAAAACATTTTCATTTCCCTGACAAAGGAAACATTTTGCTGGTGTGCATTCCGATGCACGCCCATATGTCACCCTACTTATTTAATTTCTATGCAGAATATACCACACAAAATGCTTAGCAAGACAAATTATAAGCTGGAATCAAAACTGAAAGGAGAAATATTTTCAACTTCATATATGAAGACAGTTTCAGCCACAGGGGTTGTACCACAGAGGAATTTAACAGCCTGTTGATTAAGGTAAAACTGGACAGCGCAGTGGTGCAGCGTTTGCATTGTCGCCTCACAGCAAGAGGCTCTCTGGTTCGATTCTCAGCTGGAGTGACATCTGTGCGCAGTCTGCATGTCCTCCCTGTGTTCATGTGTTTTTTCCCTGGGTACTCTAGTTTCCTCCCACATTACAAAGACATGCGTTTCTCCCTGGGCCTCTGCTGAAAATTTGCTTTGTTCAAAGTCCGACTTTCCTGGTAAACAGATGTTAAATAAAGAAAAATAAAGAAAAGAAAAAAAGCTGCAAACACTGGCTTGCTGTTCAATATTAATACATAAATAAGTAAATAAATAAATAAAACTGCATCTTCTTGTCCTGTTACTTAGAAGCAGATGTTCATGACATGGAGGCAGTAACAGATTACATTTTTCTGGACTCCTCATCTCTGCAGATGGAGACTGCAGTAATGAAATTAAAAGGTGCTTGCTTCTAGGAAGGAAAGCTATGGTAACTCTGCATATGATTTTAGACAGCAAAGAAATCAAGGTATGCAAAGTCAAAGCTATGGTTTTCCCGGTAACATATGGCTGTGACAGTGGGACTATAAGTAAGGCCATGCATCTGAAAATCAATACTTTTGAACTGCAAGAAAATACTAGACAGGAAATAGCTAGGATAAATACTCCACCAAGGTACAATAAAGTCATAAAAATCCACAAAGAAATGGTGAAGTAACCAAGGCACACAATGTCCTAGTTTAAACACAGTCCAAGAATAAATAAAATGTAGGTAAAATCCAAGGTAAATGTATTCACTGAGGTAAGCGCTTTCATGACACACATATCACTTCTTCAGACCTTCAAACAAACACTTCCTACCCAACTATATTTAAACAGTATTCAAACCAATCAAATCAAACCAATTAATGCTTGAAGTAATTAGTACTTTAAGTAAAACCAGTCATTCTGCAATATGTACAAAGTCATACTGGAAAAACATTTCAAGTATAGATACGTAATAAACATTGCAACATAAAATGCATTAGTTAAAAACAATTAAAATATATATTTAATATGCTTCCCTGTCTTCCATTAAAATAATTTAATTTCATTTGAACAACCTCCTATTCTTCAGAACTGGTTTCAAGGGTACTCTATCATTAAGGTCCTCTCCTTTATTAGCTCTTAATCTGATAATCCACTTAGTTTCAGAGGTCTCTGTATGGTTTCCTTATATCACCACCTCTCATTAGGAATAAATCTCTCAATAACTGAGAACATAAAATTATGGTCATTGCCTTCAGAGGACACGTTTGGCTAACGCATTAGTGGCAACACCATTCTTAATATTTAATAAGTGTTCCCTAATTCTAAATCTTAGCTGTCTGTCAGTCTTGCCCACATAAAATGCAGAGCATTTCTGACAGCCAAGTAGACCACATGGTTTGTGTTACAATTAGCTGCTACACTAAAATGATATATTCGCTTAGTGTCTCGATGTGTAAATACATTCTCATAATTTATGTATATACATTGATTGCATCCACCACAAGGAACCGTCCCTTTTACTCCTGCCATATCTTGTCCCTTATTATGATGTGGATAGCATAACATCCTTTTCTAAGATTTCCTGTTCTTAAATATAAAACTTGGATTTTCCCCTAAGATTTGTTTGATTTCTGGATTCTGTGTTAATATATTCCAGTTCTTTTTTTTTATCACACTGGTTTTTATATTCACATCTCTGGTAAAATAAGTAGAGAATCTAACAGATTCATTTTTATGTTGAACATAACCTGTTCTATCATTATTGGGCATTGAAAAATACGGCTTACCTATACTATCTCTCCATGCAGTAGATGCATCCAGAATTCCTCTGGTCATACTATCAAGCGTAACCCCTTTCATTAAATCTGAGTTTCAAACTAGTTAGTTCTTCTTTAAATTCATCATCCCTGGCTGTTTGCCTTGAAGTCCTAAGAGTTTGCCCTTTTACTACATTTTTATTCTTAAAAATATGTCCTGGATGCATACTGCTTCTATGGAGTAAAGTATTTCTCTTGTATTTCTTCCTAAACAACTTGGTGGTTATCCCATTCACATCATCCATACTAATCATTACATCAAGAAATTCTACTTCCTGTCTAGAGTATTGAATCTCAAATTTTAGAAAGTCAGTGCTGTTATTAATTTCTGTAGTGAATTCCTTTAACGTTGCATCATCACCACTCCATAACAGGAAGAGGTCATCAACAAACCGTTTATAAAATTGGATCTGGGGCCATCTTTCATTAGTAAGCACATTCCTGTTTTCCCATGTGGCCATGATGAGATTGGCATAGCTATTTACTCTTGCCGTCCCCATGGCCACACCATCTTTCTGCTTATATAATTTACCATCAAAACTCACATTATTGGTTAAAACTAACTCCATTAATAAGCATATTAGATCTATTTTCTTTCCATCATACGTCCCTTCTTCCAGCAAATATTGTCTCAACAGTTCTAATCCGATTGTATTCGGAATACAAGTAAACAACGAGCATACATCTAGAGTCACTAATAGCAGATCTCCATCTTGTCTTTCATATGCATTATTAAACACATATAGGTCCTGCAAGAATTGCTTAGATTCTCTTACAATATTCCTGTTCTTATTTACTAATATTCTTAAATTCTTCTCAACATATATGGAGATAGACTCTGTAGACCAGTTATGTCCTGACATTATAGGTCTTAAAGGAGTTTGATACACATTCTTATGGATTTTCGGCAGACCATGTATGCTAGGCACTAGAGGTTCTTTTACCTTAAAGTAATTGTATAGCTCATTTGAAATGGTATTATCTAACAAACAATTATATAGTATCCCATCCAATCCTGATAACATCCCCTCCATATCAGCTTGGCTGATATTTTCATACACAGAGGTATCCTGTAGCATTTCATACATCGCTGTGTCATAATACATTTTATCCATTAAAACTACAGGGCCACCTTTATTTGCTTGCTTAATGATAACATTTGTGTCAGACTGTAATTGTTTTAATGCATTCCATTCATCCCTGCTAAAATTGGAGAAAGTTTTAGTTCTGTTTTTACCATTCAAATTTTCAAATATTTCATTTTCACAAATGTTAATAAAAACATCAATAACTAGATGGCTGGGTGGAATAAATAGACTAGGTTTCTTATATACATTAACATCTTTAGGCTCACCACCCTGATTTTTAAAAAGCATTTTTAACAAAACATTCCTACCAAACGTGCAAATCTAAAATGTTATTAGTTACCTCAGTCCGTTGTGATGGAATAAAAGAAAGTCCCCTTTCCAATACATTTCTTTCATGTTCAGTCAGATTCCTTGAGGAAATATTTAAAACTATACTTCCTTTCTCCATGCCTTCTTGGATACACCCAGGGCTGGAGGGCTTGTAGGTATTTTCCTTTTGTTGCTGTTCATGCTGTATGACCTGCCTCTCTGTAATTGTCTCTCTGACGTATTCAATTTTATTGGAAACATGTGAAAAACCTGTTTTGATGTACCTTCTTGTCCATCATTTTGTATTCCTGATGTATCTTTCATTTGTTGCGCTTCCTCGGTGGACGCCGGCCTTTGCCTCTCTTCCACTTTTTCACTCGAGTGAACAAAAGTTGTTGACACTTGCTTGATGGATTCTAGCCTTCGCTTCCCTTCCATTCCACCATTTAAATGAACTGTTGAAGTCATCGCTAAAGGAACGCTGATAGTTGGAGACAACCTTAATGGTTAAGTAAATGGCAGCAGCTCAATTTAGAACTGAGCTTTAACTATATTCGCCTATTATTGGAATCCTCTGTTAAAGAAGAAGAAATAAGAGCCAATGTCATTTCTGAACAGGAATCATTATTGGTTTCATATCCACATAAATTAGTTGATGAGAAATGTGCTTCGATAGCTGAATCTGTAGCAGTTTTTGAACGTAGACTGCTATGACAGAAATTTCACAAACTTGAAAGAGACAAAAGGGATTTTAAGGAAGAGCACATCTTTGTATGGCCCAGAAGTAGCAATTATGATCATATTAAAGAAGGTACGACCTTAAACAAAGGGGGGGGGCACGCTAAACAACGCAATGACATCACTATAGAGAGTTTTGAAGAGGAGAGGAATTTAGGACCGAGAACTAAATCTAACGCTCCTCCAACTAAGAGCATTCCATCGAGCAAGTATCAACATCTTTTGTTCACTCGAGTAAAAAAAGTTGAGTCCACCAAGAAAGTGCAACAAAAGAAAGATACATCAGGAATACAATATAATGGACAAGAAGGTACATCAAAACAGGTTTTTCACACGTTTCCAATAAAACTGAATACTTCAGAAAGACAATTAGAGAGAGGCAGGTCATACAGCATGAACCGCAACAAAAGGAAAATACCTACAAACCCTCCAGCCCTAGGTGTATCCAAGAAGACATGGAGAAAGGAAGTATAGTTTTAAATATTTCCTTAAGGAATCTGACTGAACATGAAAGAAATGTATTGGAAAGGGGACTTTCTTTTATTCCATCACAACGGACTGAGGTAACTAATACCATTTTAGATTTGCACATGTTTGGTAGGAATGTTTTGTTAAAAATGCTTTTTAAAAATCAGGGTGGTGAGCCTAAAGATGTTAATGTATATAAGAAACCTAGTCTACTTAATTCCACCCAGCCATCCAGTTACTGATGTTTTTATTAACATTTGTGAAAATGAAATATTTGAAAATGTGAATGGTAAAAACAGAACTAAAACTTTCTCCAATTTAACAGGGATGAATGGAATGCATTAAAACAATTACAGTCTGACACAAATGTTATCATTAAGCAAGCAGATAAAGGTGGCCCTGTAGTTTTAATGGATAAAATGTATTATGACACAGCGATGTATGAAATGCTACAGGACACCTCTGTGTATGAAAATATCAGCCAAGCTGATATGGAGGGGATGTTATCAGGATTGGATGGGATACTATATAATTGTTTATTAGATAATACCATTTCAAATGAGCTATACAATTACTTTAAGATAAAAGAACCTCTAGTGCCTAGCATACATGGTCTGCCGAAAATCCATAAGAATGTATATCAACGTCCTTTAAGACCTATAGTGTCAGGACATAACTGGTCTACAGAGTCTATCTCCATATATGTTGAAAAGAATTTAAGAATGTTAATAAATAAGAACAGGAATAGTCTAAGAGACTCTAAGCAATTCTTGCAGAACCTATATGTGTTTAATAATGCATATGAAAGACAAGATGGAGATCTGCTATTAGTGACACTAGATGTATGCTCATTGTTTACTTGTATTCCGAATACAATCGGATTAGAACTGTTGAGACAATATTTGCTGGAAGAAGGGACATGTGATGGAAAGAAAATAGATCTAATATGCTTATTAATGGAGTTAGTTTTAACCAATAATGTGAGTTTTGACGGTAAATTATATAAGCAGAAAGATGGTGTGGCCATGGGGACAGCAAGAGCAAATAGCTATGCCAATCTCATCATGGCCACATGGGAAAACAGGAATGTGCTTATTAATGAAAGATAGCCCCAGATCCAATTTTATAAATGGTTTGTTGATGACCTCTTCCTGTTGTGGAGTGGTGATAATGCAACGTTAAAAGAATTCACTACAGAAATTGATAACAGCACTGACTTTCTAAAATTTGAGATTCAATACTCTAGACAGGAAATAGAATTTCTTGACGTAATGATTAGTATGGATGATGTGAATGGGATAGCCACCAAGTTGTTTAGGAAGAAATGCCAGAGAAATGTTACTCCATAGAAGCAGTATGCATCCAGGACATATCTTTAAGAATGTAGTAAAAGGGCAAACCCTTAGGACTTCAAGGCTAACAGCCAGGGATGATGAATTTAAGGAAGAACTAACTAGTTTGAAACTCAGATTTAATGAAAGAGGTTATGCTGATAGTATGACCACAGGAATCCTGGATGCATCTACTTCATGGATAGATAGTACAGGTAAGCCGTATTTTTCAATGCCCAATAATGAATCTGTTAGATTCTCTACGTATTTTACCAGCGACGTGAATATAACAACCAGTGTGATAAAAAAAGAACTGGAATATATTAACACAGAATCCAGAAATCAAACAAGTCGTAGGGGAAAATCCAAGTTTTATATTTAAGGACAGGAAATCTTTGAAAAGGATGTTATGCTATCCACAGCAGGACAACCCATATGTCAGGACTGCAGTTGCATCCTTGAAGGACATCAAGATATGACAGGAGTAAAAGGGACGGTTCCTTGTGGTGGATGCAATCAATGTATATACACAAATCATAAGAATGTATTTACACATCCAGACACTAAGCGAATATATGATTTTAGTGTAGCAGCCAACTGTAACACAAACCATGTGGTCTACTTGGCTGTTTGTCAGAAATACTCTGCATTTTATGTGGGCAAGACTGACACAGACAGCTAAGATTTAGAATTAGGGAACACTTATTAAATCTTAGGAATGGTGTTGCCACTAATGCGTTAGCCAAACATGTGTCCTCTGAAGGCAATGACCATAATTTTATGTTCTCAGTTATTGAGAGAATTATTCCTAATAAGAGAGGTGGTGATATAAGGAACCATACAGAGACCTCTGAAACTAGGGGGATTATCAGATTAAGAACTAATAAAGCAAAGGGCCTTAACGATAGAATACCCTTGAAGCCAGTTCTGAATAGGAGGTTGTTCAAATTAAATTAAATTATTTTAATAAAAGACAGAGAAAAATATTAAATATATACTTTAATTGTTTTTAACTAATGCATTTTATGTTACAATGTTTATTACGTATCTATACTTGAAATGTTTTTCCAGTATGACTGTACATATTGCAGAATGACTGGTTTTACTTTAAGTACTAATTACTTCAAGCATTAATTGGTTTGATTTGATTGGTTTGAATACTGTTTAAATATAGTTGGGTAGGAAGTGTTTGTTTGAAGGTCAGAAGAAGTGATATGTGTATCGTGAAAGCGCTTACCTGAGTGAATAAATTTACCTTGGATTTTACCTACATTTTATTTATTCTTGGACTGTGTTTAAACTAGGACATTGTGTGCCTTGGTTACTTCACCATTTCTTTGTGGATTTTTATGACTTTTGAACTGCAGCGCTGGAGAAAAAAAAAGTTATGCACTCACCATAACATTTCACCTGTACTGTCCATTTTCATTCTTCCTGAACTGACAGGATCTCATAAACGACTCAGCCACTTCTTCCAGATCCTTGGATCCAAACTCTTGAGGATCTCCCTTTACCCATAACACCCCACTACTGTAACATACCTCAGATCAAGTTTGCTGTCCTGAGAAGTCAATGGACTTAAGGGAACTCAAGAAGGTAAAGAATATGAAAAACACTTGGAGCTCGAACAAGGTACAACAGTTCCCAAAGTGAAACACTTAGGCCTCTTCGGGAACTAAAGGAAGGGGATTATGAGGAAGAATGAATATGGACAACACAGATGCAACGTTGTGGTGATTATGATACAGTCATTTTCATTCATTCCTTAACTGATGGGACAGAGTCCACAGCTAGATGAACTTTGGGTGGTCCTCATGGAAGGATATTTCAGAGGAATGTGGAGCTAAAAGCAGCTCTGTTCCTAAAAATCAAATCCAATTTGTAATGAGTAATAAAGGTATGGGTATTCGACCAAGTGGCTGCTGCACAAATGTCATCTTTGAAAGCTCTTGACCAAAAACCTGAGGATACACCAATAGACCTTGTAGAAACATCTTTGAGAGGCTTAGGCAAGGACAGCCCTCTTTTACTACAGACAAAAGGGATGCAATAGCTTAACCATTTGCACAGTGTAACTTTAGAAACTGACTTGCACAATCTGTTACGTGAGTATACAAACAACTGGTTAATCTTCCGGAAATCTTTGTTTAAATGAAGATAAAATCAAAGTTGTCTATGCACATCCAAAAATGGAGCATGTTCTCTCCCTTTTTTGAAAAACTTTGGAAAGAAAAACGTAACGTTAATGACCTGGTTGATATTAGACTCAGACACTACCTAAAGCAAAAAAGACAGGTTAGTCTGTAATGAAACCCTGCCTTTGTGGAAAACCAGGTAAGGAGGTTTGGAAGATAGAGCCTGGAGTTTGGTGTTCGGATGCACATCTAGCTGATGCAATAGTGACTAGAAAAATGGTTGACCTGGCTGAAGGTTCAAAGGGGCCATGGGTCACAGCTTGAAGCTAAACATTTAAATCCCAAGGAGAAGTAGGTTCCTTTAGTGGAGGTTTAAGTAAAAAAGTATATTTGAGAAAGGCTCGGCATAAGTCATCAGAACAGACCTGCTTAGTTTATCTGCAATCGCACTGGCTTTACTCAGTATATACACTGCTGTAAGAAAGCAGCTGGAAGAGATTCACCTATTGCCACACACTGTGCTTCTTGACATAATGGATAAGATCTTGATCCCCCTGTTTGTTGATGTACCAGAAAACATGCAATACTGGACATCTGAAAAACAATCATTCCAGAAGGTAGAATGTCTTGAAAGGCCTGCAACACTAGGAGGACTGCTCTCATTTCCAGAAAACAGATGTGCCTCTTGGCCATTTCTGGGGATCACATGCCTTGAACTGTCCTTTCCAAGTAGTGCCTCTCCACCTCCGTTGGAAGGTGTCCATGGTCACTGTGGCTATGGGAAAGGGAAGAACCGATGGATGGCCTAGAAAAACTTTGTCCAAGTCAAGCCACTAAAGAAGATATTTGTTTGCAAAATTAAGTGATCTTGAAGGGGCAAATAAAGGCTGTTGAAGAACACACCACTGTAACAATAGAGTCCATTGCAGAATCCACATGTGAAATCTTGCTAAATACTAGAGCAACACAGCTGCTGTCATGGACCTCAAGGCTTGTAAGATCAGCGAGATCACTTTTGTGACTTGGGATCAGAGTGTCTGAATTCAGGTAAGAGGAAGAGAGACTATATGAGTGACTGTGTTTAGACGAGCACCTAAGAACTCCAGACTCTGCAAGGGTGTGAGTTCAGACTTGCTGTAACTAACTGTGATGGCTAGATGAAGACACAACTGGAGCATGTAGTCCTTGCCAGTAGAAGCAGATGTCTGCATGGGGCAGTTAGAAGCCAGCCGTACAGGTATGGAAACACAATGAATCCTAACAGTCTAAGGTGAGCTGCTACCACTGCCATGCATTTGGTGAACACCCTGGGGGCTGTAGTGAAGCCAAAGGGCACTGCTCTAAACTGATAATGACTGGCTCCAAGCTAGAAGTGCAGGAATCCCCTGAAGTGCCTGTTCATTTTGATGAGATAGTATGCATCCTAAAGATCTTTTGAGCACATCCAATCATCCTGTTGCTGAACCGTGACCATCTGGAACTTTGAATAATTTACATACAGATTTAACCAGCTGAGATCCAGGATGGGTCTTCAAGTCCCTTGTCTTCTTTGGCATTAAGAAGAATCTTGAGTAAGTTTAGAATCCTGTCTGGTCTGAGGGGACCGCCTGGATGATTCTTTTTCTGAGCAGCTTTTCTGTTGTTAATGCTGCCACCTCCCTCTGACTGGGTGAAACATCAGGGATTATTTTCATTCTTGCAGGGTGAATTTGGGAAAATAGTATGATATAACCTCTGCACAATTATCTGCACCCAGGAATCTTTTGTGATGGATGCCCATGCTTTTTGGTGCAGAGACAAATGCCCCCCTGACTGCCTCCAGAGGGTAACAGTTGTGCCGCTTTTCAGGAGCACTGGCACTGTGTCCGAGAAGGAATCCCAGAAACCATGGTTCTGCGGGCCACCTCTGCCACATGGGCAGTGTCTTCCGTTAGAGTTCCCCCTCTGCCTCTGGGAGAGCTATCCTCTCGTAACTTTTGGAAGTGACCCTGGGATATGTGGAACCACATCTTTCTACCTTCTTGCTGATTTAAGGAAAAAGGTCTTTGAGAGTTAGAAAAACATTCCTACAGCAGTTAAGGTCTTTCCTTCTTGCTCACTTCTGGAAAGCATGTCCTTTCCTTTCAAGCCAAATAAGGAAGATTCATCAAATGGTGCACTGATGAAGACTTGAAGAGCTCCACAAATTCACATAGGCACATCCAGACTCATCTCCTAATGGCTATGCCTGAACCTGCCAGACAAGAAGTACCTTCTGCAGCTTGGGAAATCAACCTCATGGACATGCTACTTATAGATGAAGGGTGGCCAGCTGCGAAGAGACTCTACTTTGGTCTTCAGTAGAAATGGACCCAGAAAGAAATTTGGAGAGATGCTTAGTCAAATCTCTTTGCAACCTCGTGAAATGAGGTAAGTAATTCCGAGCAAAGGGTGCTGAAGCATAAGCATGCTTGCCATATCTGGTCAAAGCCATACATTCCCTATTAGGAGGATGGACAGAAGAGCTTTGTTCAATCAGCTCTTTCTTACTGGCCACTGCCACAACCATGGAACCAACTGGGACCTCCTTGCTCCAGTGCAATCTGTCCTTCGGAGAGGCTAAGAATTTGTCTGGGCTCCACAGTATTTAGGTCCTTCCATGCCTGCTGTGAAATGAAGTCTACATGTTCATCGGGGGGGGGGGGATCACCCAAGACGTAACCACGTCAGACCCGAAAGCCTCCAGGATCAAAGACTCCTACTGGAATGGTGTGCCAGAAGACAAACCACCTTTTTTTCCTCAAGAGTTCAATAACGTCTCCAAAGCAGACTTCTTCAGGTAGAGATTTGGAGGACTCTTCTCCTTCACTAAAATTGGTGTCTTGAGAGATTCTTAAGGGGAATCTAAGTGAAATCCCTTGGAAGAGAACATGCAAAAGGAGACATCAGTGGTATGGTCTGGTGAGTTATCTGAAGTGACAGGGGAGTCTTAAGGGACTGACTGAACCCTTGAATGGGCTTGGCTGTCCCAGTGAAATAGGATGAGGTTCAGAGCCAAGACACAAAGGTGGTAAAGATATGTGATTCGAGGGGGGCTAGGGATGTTCTTTCTCTAGGTAAAGGAAAGGCCTTCTCCACAATCTCGAGGGTAGAGTGACTAAGGGAGACTGAAAAAGTACAGTTTTGTACCTACCATAAATGTAGATGTCCGATAGGTATGCATCTGCAGTCCTTACATATGGGTTGTCCTGCCTCAGGCAGCCCTTCGGTCGGCCGGATTCCAAAGTCTGGGTCCGGCGTCGGCTGATGTCGCCCTCTCCCTGACGTCAGAGCGCCTGGGGTATAAAAGCATCAGCCGACGCCATCTTCCTCAGTTTTTCTTGCCCCAGATGCCAGGTGCCCTCTAAGGAAGGCTAAATTTGGAGAGATGCAAAAAAAATCCAAACATGCACAGTAATATAAAACAAATACACCATAATAGATAACCCCAGCTAGCTATAAGAGGGATAAGTACCCAGGAAATAACACAGAGGGGAAGGAGGGAGGGTAAACCTGACTGCAGATGCATACCTATCGGACATCTACATTTATGGTAGGTACAAAACTGTACTATGTCCTTCAAGGATGCATCTGCAGTCCTTACATATGGGTAGAATACCATAGCCAAGCTGGGGGTGGTAGGATCTAAGAAAAGGATGGTGTAGCTAAAATGCCCTGCAGGACTGCCGTAGCAAAGCCTGCTCTGGATCTGGAATATAAGGGTAAGTTGTAATGCTTGGAAAATGTATGCACGGAGCTCCATGTAGCAGCTTCTAAAATGTCCTTGGTAGCCACCCCTCTTAAGAAGGCTGTGGAGGTGGCTGTGGCTCTGGTGGAATGAGGTCTAATGTTAGCTGGCACAGTTTTGCCATGAAGAGTGTAACAGAATCGAATGCAATTCACTATCCATTTGGAAATTGTCTGTTTGGAAATTGCTTTTCCTTGTACACCAGCAGCATATGCTACAAATAACTGGTCAGTTTTTCTGTAAGTCTTAGTTCTGTCCAAGTAGTAGCGCAACTGTCTGTGAATGTCCAGGGTATGCAGAAGTTTCTCCCCTTTGTTCTGTGGATTAGAATAGAAGGTAGGCAGGTGAATAGCTTGGTTGAGCGAGACCCTGGATACCACCTTGGCATGAATGAAGGACAGGTTCTCAATGAGACTCTGTCCTGATGAAAAATAAGAAATGGTTGTACTGCCATGAGGGCCTGCAACTCAGATACTCTTCTTGCTGAGGTTATGGCCAGAAGGAAGGCAGTCTTCCAAGACAGGAACTGTAGTTCTGAAGATGCTGCTGGTTCAAAGGGAGGTAGAGTTAATTTTTCCAACATGAAGTTAAGGTCCCATGTAGGCACTGGTGGTTTCCTTGGAGGATTGATGTTTTTAATTCCCCTTAGAAACTGCCTTAGGAGTGGATGAGAGAAGACAGGTGGATCAGTATTGTATTCTGCTGAAATTGCTGAAGCATGAATTTTTATGGAAGAGTAAGAAAGGCCATTGTGGAGCAGTTCTGCCAAGTATTCCAGGATATGTGCCATGTTCATCACTGTCGCATCTAGGCCCTTTGTGGTGTTCCAAGCGCAAAATCTTTTCCATTTTGCTGAATATGCCTTTCTTGTGGAAGGCCGACGAGCTTCCATGATGATGTCCTTCACTGTCTTAGATAGCTTATCCTGGTGAGGAGTCAAGGTATTCTCCAGGCTGTCAGCTGCAAGGTTTTCAGGCTGGAGTGCAGAGTTTTGTAATTGTGCTGTGTCAAAAGAAGTGGCCATTGTGGTAGAGGCCACGGTTTCGTGCGTGACATGCTCCTTAACAGTGGGTACCAGTGCTGTCTGGGCCAGTCCGGAGCTATCAGAATCACTTTTGGCTGCTCTGTCCTGATCTTCAGTAAGACCTTGGTCATTAATGGAAGAGGTGGGAATGCATACACCGTTAAGAGTACTCCAGCTGAAAGAGAGGGCGTCCACTTTCCATGCCTGTGGGTGGTATGTCCTTGAGCAGAATTTCTTCAGCTGATGGTTGTGGTGGGAGGCAAAAAGATCTATGTCCGGCCTCCCCCATGATTGTGTTATCTGAAAGAAGATGTCTGGGTGCAGCATCCATTCGTGTGGATCCATGATATTTCTGCTTAGACTGTCCGCCAGTATATTGTCTTTTCCTGGCACAAACTGGGATTGCAGCTCTATATTGATTTTTAGGGAAAGTTCCCAAAGATTCATTGCCAGCCTGCAAAGAGGGTAGGAATGGGTACCTCCTTGCTTGTTTATGTACCACATAACTGTGGTATTGTCTGTCCTTATTAGCAGGTGTCCTTGATGCAGAAAATGTTTGAAGGCCTCGATTGCATGTATCGCCGCCAGCATTTCCTTTTGGTTTATGTGCATGCTCAATTCTTTCTGTGACCATAGTCCTTGAATGCATCTGCCCTCCATGTGTGCTCCCCATCCATGGTCTGAAGCGTCCGATGTAATGGTTTGGCTGATTATTGGTTTGCTGAAGGGCAGGCCCCTGTTTGACTGGCTTGCTTGAGCCCACCACAGAAATTCCTTTTGAAGGCATGGAATGAGTGGTATCAAAGCTTCTAGGCTGTGACTGTGCTGAGACCATAAACTCCTTAGGTACCATTGCAGTTTCCTCATATGCAGCCTTGCTTGTGGAATCAGAAGAATGCAAGATGCCATGTAACCCAGGGCCTGCAGGATTTTCCTTGCAGTCAGCTGAGTTTGTTTTGTCAGATTTTCGAAATAATCCGGTAGTTGTCTTTGTTTTTCTTCCGTGAGAAAAGCCATTTGGGTGGTTGTATCTAGTTTCGCACCCAAAAAAATTATCCTTTGGGATGGAACAAGTCTTGATTTGTGAATGTTGACTGTATATCCCAAAGCCTGAAGTAGGCGGATGGCATAATTCAAGTGTTTTACCAAAGTTTGTTGGCTGTCCGCTTGTATAAGGCAGTCGTCCAGATATGGGTATATTTGAATCCCCTGAAGTCTGCAGTGTGCAATTACTGATGCCAGGCATTTCGTGAATATTCTGGGCGCAGTAGATAAGCCAAAGGGCAATGCTGAGAATTGATAATGCTCTGAACCTGCAAGAAATCTGAGGTGTCTTCTGCAACTTTGTCTGATAGGGACATGCAGGTATGCCTCCTTGAGGTCTAGAGTTACCAGCCAAGACCCCTTGCCCAGCATGGGAAGGAGTTGCTGTAGGGTCAGCATTTTGAATTTTGGCACAATGAGAAGTATTCAATGCGGACAAGTCGAGAATAGGCCTCCATTGTTTTTCTTTTCTTGGGACAAGGAATAGTCTGGAATAAAATCCTTGGCCTTGTTCTGTGAGAAGAACCTTTTCTATAGCTTTCATTTGCAATAGGTTGGAAATTTGTTTTAAAGCCTCTGCCCTTTGATTTGGTGGCAGGTTTGGCACGCCTTTTCTTTTTGGTAATGTATGAAAATGGAACCTGTATCCTTTTGTCTATTATTTGCAGTGTCCATTTGTCCCTTGTAATACTGTGCCAATTTTTTGAGAATAAAGATAGCTTTCCGCCCAAAGGTGCTTCCAATTGAGCCCTGGTTGGCGGGGTCAAGGTAAAGTCATTGAGTCTGTCCTTGTGCAGCAGTTGTAGGTCCTGCACTACCTCTCTGGTTAGGAGGCTGCCATTGACATCCTCTGTAGGAGCCTCTAGCTTGCCCTCTACCTCTGGCACGCCTGTTCTTGCCTCTTTGAAATCTCTCTGTGTCTGAAAAGGACCAATTCTTAGAGGGCCAATTTCTGCTGAATCTTGGTGGTTGGACCTGGAGAAAATCTTTGACTGTTTGCACAGATTTAGCCTTTTCCTCAAATTTCTTTAAGACCTCCTGAGCAGTGGAGCCAAATAACTTTTGCTTTTCCAGTGGCGCATCCAGAAGCTTTGCTTTAACATGATCTGGCAGAGTTTGTTCCTTCAGCCAAGCATGCCTACGTATGACTGCACCTGTCATTGCTGACCTACATGAAGCTTCCAATGCATCATAACCACACTGCAGGAAATGGTTGCTAACCTGTTGGGAGTTATGTACCAGATCCTGAAGTGACTTGCGATCTAGGGGTTCAGGTGAAGACAGTTTTTTATGCAATTCATCTAACAAATACTCTTGGTACTGTATCATATGGAATTGACAATTTAATGCCCTCATAGAAAGAGTGGAAGAAGTATACACTTTTTTACCCCATCCCTCTAAAGCCCTGGACTCCCTTTCAGAGGGGAGTGGATTTTTAGTAGTGGCAGATGCAACCCCTTTAGGGCCCTGGGAAATAGTTTCAGGGTCAGCAGAGTGGGCCTTGTAAAGGAAATGATGCGAGTCCGGGACCCTGTAGTACCCATCGGGTTTGACAGGAGCCGGAGGAAGGGAGTTGGGGGTAATGCTAGACGCAGAGTACACATCATCAATTACATTCAAAACAGGAGGAACAGCCAAAGGTCTATGCTGAGGTAAATGCAAAAAAGTCCTTAATCTCTTCCTGGAATCAGAGAATTCCTGTCCCTGCCATTTGAAATGCTCTCTCATGGAGTGAAGGGTCTCCCCAAAGGACAGCTCTTCAGGAGGGGAGGCAGAGGGAATAAATTCCTCTGCATCAGAATCCTCGTAGGCCGTAAAGGCCTCCTCCTGGTAGTCTGAAAGAGCAGAGCCATCTAAGGCCTCAGAGGACTGGGGATCAGTGGGCTCAGCCCTGGGCCTTTTGTCTAGAGGAGGTTGAGAGCCCCTGTCCTGATGTGGCTGAGAGCCCCTAATTAAGGAAATAAGGCCCTCAGCTAAACTTAAAATCTGTGAACCTGTAGTGGATCCCTGAGGAATAGCCTTGGGAGGCAGAGATTTTGGCTGTTTAGCAGCTTTAGCCCTAGTGAATGCCTTTATGGACATGGATGCAGGAGGCCTGGCTGCTCCACGTGCTGGCGTAGTTTTGTCTAGGGAAATGGTGTTGGATGTTTCCGGAACACCGGTTTCTGAGGGAAATTCTATAACAGACTCAGAAGAGGCCTCCGGGGCCGAGGTTGCCGGTTGTGCGGTATCGACAGTCGGAAGTACCAAGGACTCGGTTTCAGCCGAGACCGAGACACTCGTGGTAGGCCTAGGCGTGGTTTCAGCCGAAACCACGGTCCGCGTGTGTCGGTCCTTGTCCTTCCGTTTTTTGGTTAATTGAGAAGTCGGAGTCTCCGACGGCATATTGTAACAGTAACTAGCCCCAAAAAATTCCTCTGCAAACTCCGCCCGACGCCTAAGAGTGCGTCGGTTGAAGGAGGCACAGGCTGTACAGGCCGAGATGTCGTGGTCTGGGCCTAGGCAGGGGAGGCAGTAAGAATGGAAATCCATCGGCTGAGGCAAGAAAGAGTCCCCAACGGGGTACTTAGCTTTTGAAGTCTTCGGTAGCTGAAGTTACAGGAGCTGGCCAACCGGCACTTGCGAACTGCTTCTGCTTCGGGCACCACGCGGCAAGAAAGACTGAGGAAGATGGCGTCAGCTGATGCTTTTATACCCCAGGCGCTCTGACGTCTGGGAGAGGGCGACATCAGCCGATGCCGGACCCAGACTTTGGAATCCGGCCGACCGAAGGGCTGCCTGAGGCAGGACAACCCATATGTAAGGACTGCAGATGCATCCTTGAAGGACATTGGAGGTAACGAAGCTGATATTTCCTACAGCACCCACCCCTGAATCCCTTGAGGCTCTTCACCTGAAGATGGGAGTCAGAACTGAGCTGTCCAGTGCCAAAGCTCTGATGGGCAAGGACAGCTCCAATAATTTCAGAGTAGACTCTGGACCCCCAGATCCAGCACCGATACTTTGGCTTCGACAGTCCTCCTACTCCGAAAGGTTCACAAACAGGTGGCTCACCGAAGTGACCGGAGTAAAAAAAAATGACCAGACTTCGGATCCACCGAGAACACTGCCAAGGATCTTGGATCTGAGGTCTCTGAAACCACAGGTCAGATGCAAGAAGGAGAAACTAAAGGAGGACTTGTAATGGGCAGGCACACAAATCTGATGGGAGACTAAGACGGAATGATCACCTTCTAGATCTGAGCTCTGATGAATTTCCTCATCACCCTTATACACTTCAGCCTCGGACAAACTCCTGGAAGACCCGAGTGAGGAGTTAGTAGATGGTTGTCTCTAGTAATTACATGGAGACTCCTGCAAAAATGGGAAAGAGTCAAGAAGGTATCAGATCTGGTGAATGAAGAGGTGACCAGATCAGAGTCCATTTCATTTTTGAAGCAGTACGATCCTTAGTCATCAGATCCAACATTTTTGACATTTTTGGAGATGGCTCTGAGGATGCAGCTGAAGATGTAGGATACAGAAATCTCTTTCTAAACCCTTTGTCTTTGGAAGCCAAGTTAGGCTTCCCTTTGTCAGGCTTTTAAGAGGGGGTTTGAGTCCCAGCTGGAATACAGGAAGAAGGAAGAATACCCTTCAAAACTAGCTTGTGTCCATCTGTGAATGTCCTGATGCTGAAAGCTGGCACAAATTGTACAATCTGCATCAAAATGATTACTGCCCAAGTAATTCTGAATTAGGTATTTTGTGCCACAAAAGATGCATTTCTTGAAGTATGTTGGTTTATCAGCCATAATAGTCCTAAAAAAGGGAAATGTCCAATAAGACAACTACCAAAAAAAATTATAAGAAAGAAAAGGCAAGTGGGTAGAAAGAGAACAGGGAGAAGAAAGCCAAAGTATCAATAATGGTACTGGAAGGGTCTTGGTAAAAATAAGCACTCGACTAAAAGAAGAAATTTACTGGAATAAAGGGAAGAAGGTGGCAGTAACTCAGAGGATAGTCTACTGAAGGAAAAAATCTAAAAGACTCATGTTTTTATATGAAAACACCGCCGACAGCTCGAGAGCGAAAGGATCCGTGTCTGGAGCAATATGGCAAGAAATGAGGTCTGAGGTATGTTAGGATGGCAGGGCATTACGAGTAAAAGGAGGCACGCAAGAGTTTAGATATGAAGATCTGGAAGAAGCAGCAGAATTGGATCCCAGACCCAGTTAATTGAGGAATGAATGAAAATGGCAACTTCAGATCTTTAGATAAATCCAGATTGCAAGAAGACTAAATCAATCAATAAAACGGAAAATAAATCCAAACTGTTCCTTGGAAAGACTGCTAATAAAATTCAAACTTAAATATTCTGGCCACATAATGAGAAGATGAGCTTCAGACTTGATGACACTGATGATGTTAAGAAAGACTGAAGGCAAAAGAAGGGGTGGCAGAAGCTAAAAATGGATCCACAGCATTACTGAAGTAATAAACACAAATCTGCAAGAACTTAAAGCAGCAGTTCTGGACAGATAAGCCTGGCATGCAGTTTTTGAGGTCAATAAGAGTTGGACTTGACTAAACAACTGAGAAACAGAATAATGTCTTTAGACTATGAGAATCCCACACTGTGAAAGGTAGAAGGACTTTCTAACCACAAAAATATGTGGTAATTAAAGTACAGTTTATTACCACACATACCAAAGTCCATGATGAAAAAACACACAAAAAACCAAGTCGGACTTCCACGAGTTGCAGTAGAAATATGTATTTAATCCAAGTGCAAAGATTAAAAATAGATGAGCGCTTTCGCGTACCTACATCGTATGCTTCATCAGATCTAATAACTTATACGACTCATTCATGCTTATATAGTAAAGACTGCAAGATTCAATTAACATACTCATTGCATAATCACATAATTATATGATTAAGGAAATGCATACACCTCATTAATTAATTAAAAATACTCTAAGTCAAATAAAAATATAACATTCAATATAAACGCAACATTAAAATAAATCCTCAAACATAATAAACATCCCATAACTTGTTCGAACAAAACCAAGCATCTGATCAAAAAATATGTATAAAAATAAATATATAAATATATATATAAAACTATAATTTTATAATCAGATGAAATTGATGCAACTCTCCAGAAATTCTTATTTGGTTTCACTGTGAAAGGTAGAAGGACTTTCTAACCACAAAAATATGTGGTAATTAAAGTACAGTTTATTAACACACATACCAAAGTCCATGATGACTGGGTCAGATTTAAGTGGAATGTTATGTATACGGTTACGTGGTGGTGATGCTGGATTCAGTAAAGGAAACTATTCTGTATTTCTTGGCAATGAGGATATGCCCATGAGCAACACACACTGCAATTCCTTGGTCAAGCCCTTCCTAAAGAATTTGTGTATTAGAATTCAATTTAACTGGTCCCAGTTTGCAATCATCAGCAAACTTGGTTAGCCATAGTCCCTTGGTATCAACTTATATGCCACAGAGAAGGGACCCAAAATACAGCCTTGTGGAACACCACTGGTGCTATTTTTCCTGTCTAGAACAAACATGCAAGGTATTAAATAAAAGTTATGTACTCAACATAACTATGCAATCTGTGTTGTCTATTTTCAACTTCCTCAAATGATGGGTCGCTGATCAGACTTTGTCCACATCTAAAGACTTGGATTCTTAGAGTGATCTCCTCCCCTTGCCCACAATTCTCCTCACTATCAGAACTACTTCAGATCGAGTTTCCCCTTCCTTAAATCTACCATGCGTGTACAAACAGCTGTTGTACGGAAACAATACAGAAAATAAAACATCTTAGAGAATAACTATATAAAGTAGGGGAAACCAAGAGATGAGCTGGAGCTCATCAGTCAGTCAAGCAAAGAATTATTCCGCAGGTCAAACTAAGAGATCTGGGGATTAGAGAAAAATTGTGAAATAGGAAGGGGGATAGAGAGTGGGAGGTTGAGGAAGGCGAAAATAGACTAGATGCACAGTTATGGTGAGTACATACCTTTTGTATCTGATGTCTTTTACATCTATTCCTCAACTGACGAGACAGAGTCCCCAGCTGGAGAAACCCAGGGTGGTCCTCAAGGAAGGATATTCCAGAGTACAACAGAGCCAAATGTTGCTCTATTCTAGACAAGATGTGCAATTTGTAGTGAACAACAGAGAAGTTAGTTTGATCAAGTGGCAGCTCCGCAATGTCATCTACAGAAACTTTAGACCAGAAAGCAGAGTATGTGGCCACAGATCTGGTGAAAACAGCCTTAGGATTTCTAGAAAGTGTCCATCCATTTTCATTGTATACAAAGAAAATGCAGTCAGTAAGCCACCTAGCTAAAGTCAGTTTTGAAATAAACAAGGAGTTGTTCTGTGGATACAGAATTGAAGTCACCAATTCACATTTAAAAGGTGCAGCATGTACTCTCCTCCTTTACTGGAAATTTTTGAAAAGAAAACAGACTAATTCATTGCTGTTTCTGAGGCCACCTTAGGTAGAAAGGAAGGATTAGCGTGCAGAAAAAAAACTGCCCTTTTGAAAGATTATATATGGTGGCTTCAGAGGGCCTAGAGTTCTGATACTCATCTGGCTGACATGAATACGACCAGAAAAGTAGTTTTCCAAGACAAAAACTTCAAGTCTGCCTTAGCAGCTGGTTCCAACGGGGGTCAAGTCAAGACTTGCAGAAGAATGTTTAGATCCCAGGGTGGAGTGGGACCCGTGACTGGAGGGGGTAAAAAAAATATCTTTAAAAAAGCTTTACACAATGTAGATGAGGCCAAAGAAAGTACAGTTGTGTACACTTAACATAAATGTAGATGTTCGAGTGCATTCACTGTTGTAGTCATTACATTTGGGTTATCTGCCTGCAGGTAGCCCTCAGCCGGCCTGAATATCAAAGTCTTGGGTCCTGCGTCGGATGCTCTCTCTTATTCCATGACTTCAGGTCATCAGGGGTATAAAGCATGCAGCCGATGCCATTACATCAGTTTTTCTTGCCCCAGATGTCAGGTGCCCCCATAGTGGGAAGCAACTGTATATAAAGTTACACCTCCAACAAAAAGCAAATACACCAGAAAGATGAAATACACTAAACAAGAAGAAAGGTATAGCCAAGAGAAGTCAGGGGGCTGGAAGGAGGGTAACCAGGACTGCAACAGTGAATACACTCAAACATCTACATTTATGGTATGTGTACACAACTGTACTATGTTCTTCGTGTTTCACTGTTGCAGTCATTACATTTGGGTAGATTCCCAAAGCTAAGGAAGGGAAGAGGAAGATAGAGAGCATTAGGACCAGCTATTAAGCCCTGCAAGACTGCAGTGGCAAAACCAGCTCTGGAGTTAGAAAAAATAGGCAAGTGGTAATGCTTGGTGAAGGTATGTACAGAGCTCCAGGTAGCAGCTTCTAGGATGTCCCTGGTAGGGACACCTCTGAGAAAGGCTGCAGAGGTAGATGCAGCCCTGGTGGAATGTGATCTTATCCCCTTGTGGGGTAGGTTTTCCATGGTGCTTATAGCATAAATGAATGCAATGGCCTATCCACTGACAAATGGTTTGCTTTGAAATAGCCTTTCCCTTTGCCCCAGCAGCAAAGGCAACTAGCAGCTGTTCAGTTTTTCTGAGAGGCTTAGTCCTGTCCAAATAAAATCTAAGTTGTCTGTGCACATCCAAAGAGTGCAGTATTCATTCTCCTTTGTTCTGTGGATTAGGAAAAAAGGTTGGCAAAAGAATGGACCGATTAAGGACCACACTGGATATCACCTTGGGCATAAAGGAAGGACTGGTCCTGAGGGATACTGTCAGCATGGAAGATGATGAAGGGCTCCACTGCCATGAGGGCCTGTAATTCACACACTCTTATTGCTGAAGTGATGGCTACAAGGAAGGCTGTTTTCCAAGAAATGAATTTCAACTCTGCAGCTGCAGCTGGCTCAAAAGGAGGTAGAGTGAGTTTTTCCAATACAAAGTTAAGGTCCCAGACTGGAGCAGGGGCTCTCCTGGGTGGTCTTAAATTTTTGGCCCCTCTGAGGAATTAATTCAGCAGGGGGTGAGAGAAGAGGGGTGGCTCAGTATTATAATGTCCTGAAATGGCTGAAACATGAATTTTAATTGATGAGAAGGAAAGGCCCCTATGGAGCATCTCTGTTAAGTATTGAAGAATATGCGGAAAGCTGGGCACTATTGTGCCCATCCCCCCCCCCCCCGAGTCTGGCTCCAGGAACAGTATCATTTCCACTTTTCGGCATAGGATTTTCTAGTACTAGGCCTCCTTGCCTCCAGAATGACATCTAGCACCTGCTTACTGAGGGATGCTATTGGACAGCTCAGGGAATTAGCCAGGCTGCAAGGTTCAGTGTTTGAAGCTGGGGGTGCAGAATCTGGCCCCCTGCTGGGACAGCAGGGAAGGGGTCTGAGGCAGGTGCCATGGTTTCAGCAGTGCCATATTGCGGAAGAGGGGGTACCAGTACCAGCGTGGCTAATCTGGTGCAATCAGTATTTTCCTTGGTTTGTCTTGTTTGATCTTTAGCAGAACTTTCAAGAGGAGAGGCAGAGGGGGAAAGGCATAAGCTGAGAGGCTTTCCCAGGTGAAGGACAGGACTTCCACTTTCCAAGCTTGACTGTGGGAAGTCATGTGCAGAATTTGTCCAACTGGTAGTTCTGAGGGGAGGCAAACAGGTCTATCGCTGGGCTCCCCCATTTGTTTCTCAAAATGTTGAATATCTTTGGTTCCAGTTTCCACTCATGTGGATCCATGAGATTTCTGCTTAGGTCGTCTGCCAGTGAATTTAACTTGCCTGGCAGGAATTGAGCTTGTAGGTGCACTTGGTAACTCAAGGTTGTGTTCCACAGAGCCATGGCTAGTCTGCAGAGAGGATAAGAGTGTGTTCCCCCCTGCTTGTTTATGTACCACGTAACAGTGGTGTTGTCTGTCTTTACCAATAATTGTCCTGGAAGAATGTGGTCCTTGAAGGCTGTCAGGGAATTCTGTATAGCTAACATTTCTTTTTGGATTGATATGCAGGTGACTCGGGTTCCATTTGCCCTGAATGCACTGCCCTGTCAAGTGAGCCCCCCATGCATAGTCTGATGCGTCTGTTGTTAGGGTTTGGGCTGTAGGGGGTAGAGTGAATGGCAGTCCCATGTTGTGGTAGCAGGCCTCTGCCCACCAAAGGAACTCTGTCTTTATACAAGGAATGATAGGAATCATTGATTCCAGGTCCTGAGAATGTTGACACCACCATAGGCTTTTTAGATACCATTGTAGTTTCCTCATATGCAGTCTTGCATACGGAATTAGCAGAATGCAAGAGGCCATTGAACCCCAGGGCTTGCAAGATTTCCCTTGCAGATAGCTGGGTCTTTGTGGTCAGTAGTTTGAAGTAGGCTGTCAAATAAGCTTGTTTCTCTGGCGTGAGGTAAATCATCTGGGAAGTTGAGTTCAAGCTTGCTCCCAGGAATACAATTTGTTGGCAGGGTACTAGATGAGATTTCTTTTCGTTTATGGAGTACCCCAGTGAGGTTAGAAGTTTCTTTACAAATGCCAGATGATTTAGTAGCATGTCGTGGCTTTCTGCCTGAATTAGACAATCATCCAGGTATGGGTATATTTGAATATTTCTTTGCCTGCAAAATGCAATGACTTGCATCTACCTCTACAGCCTTTTTCAAAGGCGTACCTACCAGGGACATCCTAGAAGCTGCTACCTGGAATTCTGTAAATACTTTCACCAAGCATTACCATTTGCCAATTTTCTCTAAATCCAGAGCTGGATTTGCCACTGCAGTTTTGCAGGGCCTTATACCTGGTCCTAATGCTGTCTAATCATCTCCTCCCATCCTTAGCTTTGGGAATCTACCCAAATGTAATGACTGCAACAGTGAAACACGAAGAACATAGTACAGTCGTGTACACTTACCATAAATGTAGATGTTTGAGTGTATTCACTGCTGCAGTCCTAGTTACCCTCCCTCCAGCCCCCTGACTTCATTTGGCTATACCTCTTCTCTCCTTTTCAATGCTTAAAAGCTTTTTGGTGTATTTGCTTTTTTGTTTGAGGTATAACCTTGTATATTTATAGATTTAACTGCTTCTCAGTAGGAGGGCATCTGACATCTGGGGCAAGAAAAACTGATGTAATGACGTCGGCTCCATGTTTTATACCCCAGACGACCTGACGTCACGGAAGAAGAGACAGCAACCAATGCAGAACCCAAAACTTTGTTAATCAGGCCAACTGAGGACTACCTGCAAGCAGATAACCCAAATGTAATGACTGCAACAGTGAAACACGAAGAACATCTGATAGTGCATGTAGCCTGCTCTGAAGTATAGGTATTTCCTGCAAGATTCCCTTATTGGAATGTGCAGGTAAGCTTCCTTTAAGTCTAAGGCTGCCAACCAGGCATCTTTGCCTAGCATGGGAAGCAGCTGATGAAGTGTTAGCATTTTGAATTTTGGGATTACCAAAAAGGTGTTTAGAATAGAGAGGTCCAGGATAGGACGCCAGTAGCCATCTTTTCTGGGTACCAGGAAAGGTCTTGAGTAAAAACCTTGTCCCCTTTCTTCTGCTGTGACAGGTTGAATAGCCCTGATACTTAAAAGACAGAGAACCTGCTGTTGAGCCTCTGCCCACTGATTTGGGGGTAGGTATGGCCAACCGTTTGGGGTTGGTAAGGTGTGGAAGTGGAATATGTATCCTTGGGAAACTATATTTAAAACCCACTTGTCCTGGGTAATGAGTTCCCAGTTTTTTGCATGCAGGGCGATCTTTCCCCCTAAGGGAGCAGGCAGTTGAACAGGGCTTGGAAGGTTTAAGGTTAAGTCATTGTGACAGTTTTCCATAGGGGGTGTCTTACTACTTCCAGCTTTGGAAGTGGGAGTCCCCCACTGCTTAGGCCTGTGAGTACCCTGAGACTGTAGCCTAGGTGGTCTGTTGTTCCTGGGTTTGGACTGAGAAGGCTTGGAAGAGACAGGAAAGGACAAATTCTTAGAAGGTCAATGCCTACTGAATCTGGGAGGCTGTAATTGCAGGAAATCTTTAACAGTTTGCATAGATTTAGCTTTTTTCTTCATCCTTTTAAGGACGACTTCTGCTTTGTTGCCAAACAGGCAGTCTTGGTTTAAGGGAGCATCCAGTAATTTAGCTTTAACATGATCTGGCAAATTTTGCTCCTTAAGCCAGGCATGCCTTCTAAGAACAGACCCAGTGACAGCAGCCCTGCAAGATGCTTCTAAAGTGTCAAAACCACATTGCAAAGTATGTTTACCAACTTGTTCAGCAGAATGCATTAAATCCTGTAATTCTTTATTTTCAGCACAGTCAGGAATCAACATAATTTTCTGTTTAAGTAGTGCCATAATATGCTGCTGATACTTTAACGTATGAAACTGGCAGTTTAAGGCCCTAATGGCCAAAGTAGCAGAAGTGTATACCTTCTTACCCCATCTGTCCAAGGCCCTGGAATCTCTATCAGAGGGGGTAGGGTTTTTGGCAGTAGTAACCTTAATACGTTTAGGTCCCTGGGAAATGGTCTCTGGGTCTGCAGTAGGATTCCTGAAGAGGAACTTGTGAGAGTCAGGTACTCTGTAATACCGGTCAGGTTTCCTGGGAGCCGGAGGTAAAAGTGTCTGGGGCCAGGCTAGATTCCAAGAAGGCATAATCTACAATGTCCAGGACAGAAGGGATAGCTAAAGGCCTGTATTGATGTAGGAGTAAGAATTCCCTAAGCCTCTTTTTGGAGTCAGAGTAATCCTGGCTTTCCCAGCAGAAATGCTCCCTAAGAGTATGCAAGGTTTCACCAAAAGAAAAATCATCTGGAGGGGAAGCAGAGGGAATGGAGTCCTCTGCATCAGAATCCTCACAGGTAGATCAGGGAAAATTCTGGTAATCAGAAGAAACAGAAATTTTAGAATCCTGATCAGAAGAATCAGAAGGAAAATCAGTTCTAGGTCTCAGAGGGTGAAAGCTGGCTTTCCCTAATTAAATATATAATAAGGTCTCCAGCCATTCTTATTTGTTTTTTAGGCATATGGGCCTGATCATGCGGTTTGGACAGTTTTCTAGGCGTGGGTCGAGTTTTAGACCTTGAAGAAGAAGATGGTGTCGGTTTGAAATGCAAGTCAGTAGGCCTGAATACACCCTCAGAAGCTGGTGCCTGCAGAGCAGCTCCGGACCCATCCAAGGTAGAGACATCTGCAGGCTCCATGGTCAAAGAAGCATCTTGCGGCATACCGGACTCCGAATGGGTCTCAGTAGAGGCCTGTGAATCTGAAGTAGTGGGTATCAGGGGCTGCGAAAGCAACTCACTGAGTACCAGTGAACTGGTGACTGGCTTGATGGAAGCGTCGCCGGCAGCTTTGGACCTATGCGGTCTGTCTCTGTCTTTATCTTTACGTTTTTTCAGAATGTTGGTAGTCGGATGGCTTACCGAAGCCATTTCTGGATAATTAAACCAAGTACCGAAATAGTTTAATGCAAAAATGAACAGACTATGAATAGTTTGAGGATTGAATAAGGCACTAAACAGACAGCGAGGGACGTCATGGTCTGGGCCTAAACAAGGAATGCAGTACGAATGAAAATCTTTATGAGGTATTTGCTTTCCACAGGTAATACAATTGTTAACTTTTACTGACATCAGTTTACAGCAAGAAAAAGGATCCCCAATGGGGTACTTAGCTTTTTTGAAGACTTTGGTTCTGAAACTCGAAAATGAAAATTTCAGGAGTCGGCCAACTGGCACTTCCAAACTGCTTCTGCTTCGGGCACCGCGCAGCAAGAAAGACTGATGTAATGGCATTGGCTGCATGCTTTATACCCCTGACGTCATGGAAGAAGAGACAGCATTCGACGCAGGACCCAAGACTTTGATATTCAGGCCAGCTGAGGGCTACCTCCAGGCATATAACCCAAATGTAATGACTGCAACAGTGAAACACTAAGAACATGGTTATATCTTACATGAAAATTGGAGGTAGCTGCAAGTTGAATCTTTACAGCTGAAAAACTAGAACCATGGTTAAATATGGAAGCACGAACGTCTAGAACAGTTGAAATGAGTGCTGAAAATAGATCTAGTTGTCTCTGGACAGCCCAATGGGAGAATATTTCCACTTACTCTTATACACCTTTCAGAGATACGAGGATGTGTCTAACTAGGGATGAAAACCTGGACTGTCTAGCCATCATTGGAAGTGGAGATACCATATGGTCAGTTTGAGGATCTATATGTCTGGGTGAATTACTTCTGATGGGTAAGAGAGAAGATTCTGGGTTGGATTCAATATCCAAGGGTGGTGTACAAGATGGGGTCATAGAAAGTGTAACCATACTTGTTGAAGCAAGAAAGGAGCAATAAGAATTACTTTGCAATTCTGGTTCAACGTTTCCTGTAGTAATTTTGGGATCAGTGGAACAGGAGGAAAAGCATAAGAGTCCCAGGTGCAAACAGTGGATTAGAAAGCATCTCAGTGACTCCCTTTCTGGGGAGGGATCAGGGAAAAGTACCTGCTTGCACGGAGTTGACAGGGGAAGCAAAGAGGTTGCAGCAGGGTTGGCCCCACTGATGAAAAATTGATTTGCCACTACAGGATTAAGAGACCACAGTGAGGTAGGTAGTAATATGGACCTGCTCAATTTGTCTGCTAGAACTCTGAACTTCTCTGGGATATGCATTGCCAGAAAAAAGCAGATAGAAGAAATTACCCACCGCCAAGCTCTCATCGCTTCTCGACATGGGGGTAGGACTTTGTTCCCCTGTGTTTGTTAATCTGCCAGACAACCAACATATTCTCTGCCTGAATGGCAATCATCCCCAGAGGAAGAGTATCCTGAAACACATGCAACGTTAATAGGACTCTCATTTCACACAGACTGATGTGAAGTTACCTTGTTGCTCTGGGGGGACCCTCTGGAAGACCCTTTTTTCTAGCAGTTTTTTTTTTTTATTTCTACGGCTGCTGCTTTTCTCTGACTGGATGGAACACCTGGAATTTTTTAGAAAGATTGGTGGGATGTAGGGAAAAGGGTATGTAATAACTTCTGGAAATATTCCTCTGCACCCAAGGGACCTCTGAAAACCTAATTTTGCAGGCCGCCTCTGCAAGTGGGCATCATCTATTACAGTTCCTGCCTCTGCCACAAGGGGGATCTCTCCCCACAGGAATCCTGGGAAGAGGCTTGCAATTTCCCAAACCACATTTTTCTGCCACCTCACTGATTCCATAAAAAAGGTTCTGACGTGTAGAAAAATGGATGCCCAAGACAGGCAAGATATTCCCATCTTCTTCACTCCTAGACAAGGTTTCTTTAACCCTGGGGCCAAACAAAGTAGATCCATCAAAAGGAGCACTGATGAACAATGACTTGAAAGGCTCTGCAAAGTCAGAGATGCATCCAGGTGTGCCATTTCATAATTATTCCTGAACCTGCAGCTCTCAAAGCACCTTCTGAGGCATGGGAAATAAGCCTCATAGAGGCATTCAAAAGGGACTGTACAGTGGCTAGTTGTCTAGAAACAGTCTTGTCCTCCACACGTATGGATCAAAGAGGGCACTGGAAAATTGTCTGATCACGTCCCTCTGAAATGCTATGAACTGACATGTGCCAAACGGTTCAGTGACCTAACAGCAAAGGTTGCTGAAGTATACAGGAGTTTCCCAAACACATCCAATGCCCTCATCTCTCTACTGGGAGGATGGACAATAGAACTTTTCTCTGCAAGTTCTTTCTTGGTGGCCACTGCTACCATCATAGCATCTCCTGAGGGACTCTTGTACTAGTGGGCCCAATCCTTAGATGCAACCAGGTATTTGTCAGTTGTTTTGGGGACTGGCTCCATAACAGCCATATCCTTCCATGCCCAGTGGGAAATTAGGTCCACCATCTTGTCCTCGGGGGGGGGGGGGGGGCTATTCAGGATGTAGCTGAACCAGCTCTAAATGCATGAGGAAATACTGAGGCCTCTTGGGAAAGGGTGTCAACAGACCAACCACCTGTCACAAAGGCTCAAGTGTTTCACCAAAGGAGATATGCGCAAGGGGTAATTTGGGGAACCCTCCCCCCTCATCAAAGTCAAGTACTTCTGTCAGGGATTTCTGTGGGGAATCTAAAGGACTCTTTTTGCACAAACACTTCCAAGGAGGTTCTCCAGTAAGGTATTCCAGAGAGGACTTAGAAGTGTTAGCAGAGTCCTGAATGCGGGCAGTCTCAAAGCTTGTACAGGCTGGCTCCCTAAATCATCTAAGTGGTCAAAAAAGTTAATCAGCTTTTAGAAATTTCTACACAGAGTTAAGTAGACTACTAACTGTAAACAAAATCAACAAACTCACACTTCTTGCAGATGCTCAAACTCACCAATGCCATTGTAAAACAGTGTGTGTGTGTGTGTGTGTGTGTGTGTGTGTGTGTGTGTGTGTGTGTGTGTGTGTGTGTGTGTGTGTGTGTCTTTAAGAAGCATTTCAAGGACTGAATGTGCATATATAAATAGCAATCACATGCTACACTCGGTGCCATTTTGAGAGTGCAGCCAGAGTGTGAAAATGTATGAATGTAATAGCTAGTTTGTTTATAACTTTACCTAACTTAAAGTATTAAGCCTCAAATCCTGATGGGTTTGTACATAATAAAACTGTTTTGAAAAGAACCCACAAAATCTCGTCTATTGTGTCATAGGTTCACAGGATGATACTAAGCTACTGGCCCGAAGGCCCTTATAAGCCTAGCTAAGAATTTCACCCATGTTCCCACAAAGTCAGCACCTGTTTTCCCTGTCCAGCAGGGATACAAGTGGGATCCCAGGGGTATTTTTTCTGTTTCCTATCCAGTTATCCAGGTTCCTCTTAAAGAGAGCTAGTGAGGTACTCTGCCTGACCTGGAGAGAAAGTCTATTCCACAGACGGGGGAGTCGTTGGGACACAAATCTATTCCGCCAACAAGTTCTATTAATGTCACAGACCAGGTTGAGACCTTGTGTGCGGGTTGCATGAGTGGAGTTTGTCTTACAGATATGCAGCAACTCCATCAAGGTAGAGTCTGAGACAGCCTTGTACGCCAGACACAGGTCACCTCTGAGCAGTCTGTACAAGACTGAGTAAAGGGACAGGGCTTTTATCTCATCTGTCTAGGACAGGTGTTTGAGACCCTGGACTTCCCTGGTCAGGAACCTCTGTGGTCTCTCCAACTGCTGCATGTGCTTGTCAAGGTACATACCAAAGGGGGTACTGTACTCGATAATGGGTCTGACAAGGGAGGAGTGCAGGGATGTTATGACCTCCTTGTTCCTGGATGAAATGCCCTTACTTATGAGGTGGGTCATGTAGAAAGCCTTCTGTACAACAGAGGCAACATGGTGGTCAAATGTCAGGTTACTATCAACCTGGGTGCCCAATTCCCTTACGACTTAACTGCATGCTTAATAAGTTATTAATGGGATAATTAGTGGGGACACCATTTTTGCCAAAGGGGATAATGATGCATTTCTTTGCATTCAGTTTGAGGCCACGCTTTTGTCACCAGTCATTAGTTTGGTTAAGGCCCTCTTGGAGGCTATTCACTAGGAGAATTTATAACAGTGCCCAGCTTGCAGTCATCTGCAAACTTGGTCAGCCACAGACCACTGGTTTTGCCTTGCACCTCAGAAAAATATATCCCAAACAGTAGAGGCCCTAAGGCCGATCTTTGGGGTACACCGCTTGTTACGGGTCTACTACTAAGGTGGCTTCCCCTATTTTGACTGAGTGGATTCTATAAGTGAGCCAGTTAGCTACCCATCTGGTAGCATATGGGTTGATGTCTACCTGGGAGAGTTTATCTATTATGTCAGAGTGGGGAATGGTGTTGAAGGCTTTGGCTAGGTCAAGGTAGGCGGTGTGCACTGTTTTGCCCTCATCCATGGCTTTGGTGACTGTTTCAAAGAAGGTGACATTAACAGGCACAATCTCCCTTTAACAAAACCAAGATATGTGGGATCAAGTGTTTGGAGGTTGCCAATGTCCTTGTTTTATAAGTCCATGATAATACGTTCCATGGCCTTGCAGATCAGGCTAGTTAGGGTGATGGGCCTATAATTGCCTGAGTCGGTGGATGCTCCACCTTTGTGCAGAGGGATGACCGTGGCTGTCCTCCGTTCTGCTGGGATGAAGCCAGTGCACAGGCTTTGGTTGAACAGATCGCCTAGTGCTGCTGACAGCTCTTGCCCAAGTTCATGTAGGACACAGCCAGGTCTGTTGTCGGGCCCATGAAGGCTGTACTTTTTGCCTTTGAGGGCATTGATAACCTGTTCTCTGGTGATGTCCTGGTTTACTGATAGGGGACAGGGAGGTGAAGTTTTCAATTAACTTGTCTGCCAGCAGGTTGGCTATATCTATGGTGTTTGTGTATGTAGTATTCTTGACCACCAATTCAGAGTGGATTTGGCAGTTACCTTTGAGATTGCGGACGTATGCAGAAAAGGCCTTGTGATTGTCCTTAGTGGATGCGGCCAATTTAGACTCAGTTAGCCTTAGAGGATTTCACCAGTGACCTTATTTGCTTGTTCAGACCAAGGAGATATTGCTTCTAACTTGGCATCTGCTCCTTCTTGGTCCTGGACAGCATTTTTGCCCTTTTATTATAGAGTCTGTTTATTGCTGCTGTCCACCAGACAGGTTTACTCTTCCTTGAGGAAGATAATTTGGTCCTGTCAGGTACTGCTAAGTCCATGCAGCTATATAGGTGCTCATAGTTTTTTGGTGTAGGCTTGGACATTAGTGCTGGATTCAACTGAAGGGATGGTGGCTGTGAAGCTGCTTATACCTGTTCTCAGGAGGCTGTAGTCAGCTTTGGAAACAGTTTTTGTTTGACCCTGGGGGGGGGGGGTCAGGGGAGATGGTGACTTCAAAAGTGATTGCTTATGGTCGGATTTTACCAGGGTGGATGACACTGTAGGGGTGCTACAGTGGCTACTCATGTTGGCTAGTACCATTTCCAGGATATTTTCACCTCTTTGGTGGTGTCAACTAGCTGATCCAATGCAATGGCAATGATGAAGTCGAAGAATTTCTGGGTGTTCGAGCTAGAGTAAGTCTTCCACTCTATGGTTGAGTAGTTAAAGCCGCCTAGGATCAGGGTAGAAGGTTAAATCTTGATGGATTCAAGTAAGTCCAGAGAGGTGGAGTGGGCCTCCTGAGTCATGGTTGGGGGTCTGTAGCTAGCTATGATTTGAAAAGGTGTTTTGTCAATAGTTAACTGCACCTGGAGTGTCTCCTGTTCGTCATACTGTTTGACCAGACTGAAGGTGTGTATGTCTTTGATAAATATTGAAACTCTACCTCCTTGGGCTTTGTATCCCTCTGTTTGGGGTCTGAAAGTATGGCAGAACAAGTAACCTGGTATGGCTGGGGTGCTCTCCACAGCTTTGAACCAGGTTTCAGTGACTGCGCAAATGTCAGCATCTTCCAGGGTGAGGAATGCTTGCAATGAGTGCAGTTTCATGTTAAGACTCCTAGTGTTTAGCAGATGACCTGTAAATTTCATTTAGAAGAATTTTTCACATTGGTAATTTTATCCTCACGAGACTTGCAACATGGAGTCAGAAGAGTGATGCCAGACACTCATATTCAGAGCCATGAGGTGCAGAGATAACAGTGAAGGTAAATTAAGAGAAATGAGCATAAAAGGGAGCCAGAAAAGCACTAAAGGCAACAAAAAAGTGCACAAACAGCTTATTTTATATATATATATATATATATATATATATATAATTAAAAAAAAGAGGCACAAACCACATTATTAAACAAGTGAAAGGCACAAAAGGTTTATTGATTAAGCAAACTGTTTAAGATTAAGTTATTTGATAAAACGATTGTCAGAAAAGCTCATAAAGGGTCAGAAATTACCTCGGAATTACAAAACAAGTATGTTTAAAGTAAAACGGGCATGTTTAGAGTAAAACAGGTACAACAGGCATGAGAACAGATTAAATGAACAAAACGAATATAAGGGCACAGCAAGCGTAAATAAAGCAAGGTGACTGCATGTTTTTTGGGCAAAGTGCTGTGTTTTGCATAACTACGACTGTATTCAGGGCATAACTAAATTTATTCAAAGTATCTCAAAGTATGTAAAAGTGCTTACAGTGTGTGCTTATTACTGTTCATTTATTCTGAAGAGTCTGCTAGTGTGCAAACTGCAACTATTTCATGAAGTACAGTCAAAGTACAGACATTTCGAAAAGTTTCTTCTGTTGGGTGTTTGTTCACAATGGGCCATCATTACAGTGCGTGTCTTGCACTGTAAAGAGTTACTTAGCAAAGTACTGCCATTTTGGGGAATTTTCAGTGTGCTGTGTACTGTTTATTCACAAAATGCAACTGCTTCGAAATGTTTCTTACTCTGAACTACTGCCTAGTTCCCACAGTGTAGTTATTTGAAATGTTTCTTACACTGATAAGGGGTGATTTCTTACAGTACAGTGACTTCAAGAGTGTTACAGTACCCAAGAGACTTATTTCGTAAAGTTCTGTTATTCACAGGCTTGTTGTGCTAGTGGGCATCATTACAAGTACTGGCATACATTTCTGGCATATGTATATGTGTGTATGTTCGTGCATATTTGCAAAACCCTTCACCGGTATATGTGTTAATATAGCAGATTTCAAAAGCCCTCACCCACTTCAATTTGATTAGAATACTGCAGAGAATTTGAGAAAAATTGAGCAAGAGTATGATGTTTTTATAAAGGCAGCTTATTCCGACAAAGATGCATGCACTAGGGCATTCATTTTGCTAAACCTAGCTGGGTCAGGGGCCATAGAAAGAGAGCGACCAGTTGTGCATGCACCAGCAGTATTTGAAGGAGAAGGTGAAAACTGTCATTGTTGTACAGGCTGAATCAAGGGAAGACCCCAGAGTGTTTGGAGTGTAAATTCAGAGGGATGTATAACCCTCCAGACAAATATTACATTAGAGAGGCACTTGTTTTACACAAGAGATCAGAAACGAGGGGAAACCTTTGCAGCTTATATAACTAACCTGAAAAACAAAGCTAAAATGTGTCGGTTTGGTGACTTAAAAGATGAGTTGATAAAGGACAGGCTTGTGTGTTGTATTAATAGTGCTGCAGTGAGAAAGATTTTGCTTCGTGACAGTGATTTAACATTGAGTAAAGCTATAGAGATTTGTCAAATCCCAGAAGTTACAGATAGGCACACAAGTATGCTTGCAAGTGACGGTTTCAACAAGATCTACAGTAAATTTAGATAGCATGCAATACGTGGCAAACAGAAGCAGGCCTAAGCACATGGCAGCCACAGCCCCTGCTGGTTCACCAGGGAAACCATGTAGTTTTACAGCAAGTTCTAAGAAAGGAACATGTTCAATGTAGTACAAGCACGAGTCAGCAAAACCCAAGTCCAACCTTATTGTTAACTGTCGTAATTGTGGTGTCAATCAAGAGTCTAAAAGAGAAATGCTTAGCATTTGGTCAGCAATGCCACAAGTGTAAAAAAATGGAATCATTTTCAAATGTTTTGCAGATCAAGTAAACCTCACACAGTTATAAAAAAAGGTCACTCAAGAAAGCAAACTGATCAGGTAGAATTGCAGCAGTCCACTTTCTATGTAGATGGTGTATCAGTAGTTGATGAAAAGGTTGATGCAGTGAATTTGTTAACAAGAAATGAAGTGTTCTGTACTGTCCAGATCAATGGTAAATCCACCAAGCTCAAAGTAGACACTGGTTCAAAAAGTGTAATGTTATGTCAGCAGATGCTTTTGCTAAAGTGAGAGCTAATGGGCAACTTGATGTGGCCAGCTGTGCGAAACTTGTTGCTTATAGAGGTGAAGAAATTCAACCTGAAGCCTCAGTAGTACTTTCGTGTTATTTGGCCAAGAACTGTTACAGCTTGTTATTCTATGCAGTCCAAAGATCTGTCCAGTCATTATTGGGTCTCAGAGACCGTTTGAGAATGAATTTGCTTTCTTTTACCAAAGAAGTTAATCAGAAAAGCATATATTCAACTTTCACAGAAGCCATTTTCTCAGAGTATGCGGACGTTTTTGATGACAAGTTGGCCAAACTTCCAGTTGTGTATTCTATGAAATTAGACCCAGAGGTCAGTCCACTGGTCAGACTGGCAAGAAAAGTTCCGATAGCCATGCAGGGAAAGAGTCAATGCTCAGCTGGATAAAATGGTGCAGCAATGGGTGTCATCTATGTTAGCAGCTCACAGGTTGTAGGTCACATTAAAGGTGGGAAAAGTTTTGAAATGATTTATTTTGGTCTCATTTTTTTATATCACAAAAACCTGGTATTTTAACAGGGGTGTGTACACTTTTTATATCCACTGTATATATAGTTAAGTCCAGGTCGCTGTGTATTTCACACTTGGTCTGGAAATACAACCAAATCATGTGACATAGAAACTAGAATCAGATTGAGCAACTGGGACAGTCTTTGCAGAATTTTCAACTTTCAAGACATCAGGAACATCATCGGGAATTGAAGCAGAAGTTGAGACAGGTTCTGGAGCAGGGACATTGTCTAGGTTGCTGTGAGATGTAGAGTCTGTATCACAGGAACAATGCTGCGATATCCATTCTGACATGCTACACAGCGCCATTATGACAGTGCAGCCAGAGAGTGAACATGTATGACTGTAATAGCTAGTTTGCTTATAAGTTTACCGAAGGTAAAGTATTAAGCCTTAATCCTGATGTGTTTGTACATAAAATGACTTGAAAAGAACCCACGAAGCCTTGTCTATTGTGTCCTGACTAGATGAGAGACAGCCATCCTCTACAGAAGATCAACTGGCTGTCTGTGAGTGAAAGAGCCACCTATATACCTAGTTCAATAATTTACATTTTAAAAGTTTATTGCACCCTATTCAGTTTGTTTTTTGTAAAACTAAGTAGCTGGATGTCAACTGAAATCAAAGCAATTAATACAAATATTAACATTTGTATACAAACTCATATCCAAAATTAAAAGTACTCGTACCACCCCCATTCAGTAGGTTTCTTTAAATTTAAATAGTCAAATTTTACAGCATCATCTGCAACATACAGCAGCACTGTATAGACAGAGAGAGAGACAGACAGGCAGGCAGTCTGCACATGGGGGGGGGGGCACAGCTAGGACTGCTGTCCTTGAATCTGCTTGCAGAACCTCCATACATAAGATGTCGCACACTTGGACTGGCAATGTATTATCTGTAGCTGACTAGAGTCTTAGTTGACAGTTTAAGAGTCTGAGCCCTGAAAGTACACGAGATATTGTTTCTTAGGTAAATGTTCTTGGTTTAATTTTTGGTGACTTACACAACACACACACAGCAAACAGATCTCCAGTCTAGACTTTGAAGAACAGAAACCAGAGTCAGTGTCTGTGATTTTTCATATTCCTTCAAAGCCTAAAAACACCTCCTGTCCCTTGATGGTGTATGGGAATGTTGGGGATAAGAGGCTTGTATTTTTCGGTCTTTTTTGCTTCTACAGTCTTTGCACTCTCCCATCTTGTACAGCTTCGTTTACTAGTGCTGGTAAAGATAAAGGTGTGCTCCTATGAGTCAGGGGGATGATTCTTTTAGGTTCATAGGTGTATACTATGCAATTGGCCCTGGAGCCTTTAGAAGCCTAGCCCATAGGATTACCCTGGCATTGTGCCACCCTTAGTTCCCAGTGCCTCTGTCGAGTAGAGCCACTGGAGTGAACCCCGGGGTGAATTTTGTAATTCCCATCCATTCATCAAGCTTTCACTTGAAGACGGCCAGTGAGGTGCTCTCTGCTTGACATGTATGGGAAGTCTATTCCATACCATGGGCAGTCTCTGGGTTATGAACCTGTCCCTCCAGCATGTTCTATTGATTGTGGTAATGAGGTTGAGGTCTCTGGAGTGTGTGGTGCAGAAGGATTGGGATTTCTTTAGATGTAGCATTTATAACAGAGCTGGGTCGGACATGGCTCTATAAGTCAAGCAGAGATTGCTTCTAAGTAACGATATGAGACAGAGAATAGTTGGAGTTGAGTCTGTCCATATAGGACAAGTATTTAAAGACCTAGAATCCTCTTTGTGAGGTACTTTTGTGGCCTCTCCAGCTGTTGCAGGTGTCTAGTGAGGTATGTGCCAAATGGGGCATTGTACTCTATGACTGGCCTAATGAGGGAAGAGTACAGGGAGACAATGACTTCTTTCTTCCTGGATGCAAAGCCTTTAGTAATGAGATGTGCCACATAGAAGGCCCTTCTGACCACAGTGGCAATGTGCTGGTCAAAAGAGAGGTTGCTGTCAACCTGTGTTCCTAGATCTCTTATAACGCCTTCTGTGTTCAGTGGACTGCCATCGATGTGGTAAATTCAAGGGAACAGAGTTTTTCCCAAGGGGGATGATGACACATTTTTTGGCATCGAGCTTAAGGCCATGGTTCTGACACCAGTTGTTGGTCTCAGTGAGGCCTTTCTGTAGGATGTCAGCATCACTTGGGGAGTTAATAATACCTCTCAACTTGCAATCGTCTGCGAACTTTGTCAGCCAGAGTCCCTTCGTGTTGGCCTGGACTTCAGAGAAGTCGATACCAAACAGGAGTGGACCCTGGACCGAACCTTGTGGGACTCCGCTTGTGACTGGTCTGCAGTCTGACTTGGAGTCAGCTACTTTCACACTGTGGGTTCTATCTGTGAGCCAGTTTTCAACCCACCTAGTGATACAGGGGTTAATGCCTAGCTTAGTGAGTTTTTCTAGGATTCCTGAATGGGGAATGGTATCAAAGGCATTGGCCAGATCAAGGTAGGCTGTATGAACCACCTTGCCTTCATCCACAGCTCTGGTGACTGACTCAAAGAAGTTGACCAAGTTGAGCAGGCATGAACTACCCTTGACAAAACCAAACTGTGTAGAATCCAGAGTTTGGAAATTCCCTATATCATTGTTTATTAGGTCCATGATGATGCATTCCATAGCTTTGCACATCAGACTCGGCAGGGGAATGGGTTGATAGTTCCCAGGGTCTGTAGTCGCTCCTCCTTTGTGGAGAGGAATGACTGTAGCAGTGCGTCATTTGATAAGGACAAAGCCTGAGGTGAGGCTGTGATTGAACAGGGCACACAGGTGAGGTGCCAGTTCACTCTATAGTTCATGTGGAATACAGCCAGGGATATTGTCAGGTCCCATAGAAGCTGTACTCTTGGCCTTGGATAGTGCTGTTTTAACCTGTGCATCAGTAATACTGGGTACCTGGCAATCTGCTGGTATTGTGATTGGTCCTTTGGGGGGGTGAGGACAGGGGGTAAAGTTGGCATTGAATCTGTCGGCCAGTAGACTGGCAATATCTCTTGGCTCGGTATAGGAGGTACCATTGTGCAGTAGCTCAGAGCAAATCTGGGTATTGCTGTGGAGATTCTTTACATAACTATAGAAGGCTTTGTGGTTGTCTTTACTATCTGCTGCAATTCTGTTTTCATAGCTAGCTTTAGAGGATTTGATGAGGGATCTCAACTTTTTGTTAAGGCTGATAAGGGAGTTTTTCCAGTCTTGGGACTTTACCTTATTCCACATCAGTTTCCTCCTTCTGTTGTAGAATTTGTTTATGGCAGGGGACCACCAGATTGGCTTCCTTTTTTGGAGGAGAGCATCTTGGTTCTACTGGGTATGGCGAGATCCATGCATTTATGTACGTGTTTGTACAGTGCATTGGTGTATGATTCGGCAGTCATGCAACTATTCTCCATTTGCATGGGTGCCGTGAAGTTAGCCACCTCTGTTTTTAGGAGCCCAATGTTAGCTTTGGAGAAGTTTTTCATGGTGGTTACTTTTGCGGAGGAGGGTGGGAGGGATGTGGATTTCCAAGGTGATTAGTTTGTGGGTGGATCTAACCAGGGAGGAGATGACTACTGGTGTAGAGCAATGGTCGCCCATGTAAGTAATGACCAGTTCAAGGATGTTGCTACCTCTAGTGGGGGTAAGAAAGAGCTGGTCCAGGGCACTGGAATTTATTTATACTTGTCTACCCTGCTTCCAGAAATAGCTGATCCTCCACACGGGTCTTTCTGACTCTTCAAAGTACAAATGTTTGTTTTTCTGTAAAAGACTTCCAAAGGTTTCAAACATCTGGGCTTGTTGACACTATTACATGTCAGTTGGCATTAAAACTTTTATTGTCAAGAGACGTTTACAAAAAAAAAAAAAATAACTATACCAAGTTAACATTTTTAGGTTATTTCTGCCTAGACACATTTGGCTTTTGCTGGAATGCGATTATGAGATTAGACTAGGAAAGAAGAAAAGGGTGGCAATTTTGTTAGTAATTAATCCAACACTTTACCAACACTGTTTAAAGAAATGTTTAGTACTTCTTGACCTGAAAAGGTACAAGTGATCAAAACCTGCTATGTGAAGCAGTATGCAACATGCAAAGGTTCCGAAAAGACAGGGTGAAGAACAGCAGACAGAGTGAAGAAAACTTGTTTTTACATATACTACAATCAGCATAAAACACCAAGAGAACTGACAACAGATGAAAGGTAAATTAAATTATTGTTATACTGTGAAACAGTCCTCACGGATCTGAGGCACCATTTTAAAACTGCTATACTGGACTCTCCATCTTTTCCAAGAATATAGCCTAGCCTGGCCTGAGCAAAAAGAACCTAATGAATAATCAGAAAAAGGGTATTGGTCATGCCTAAAGATGAGAAGACAGTGCCCCACTACAGACAGGAGATGTCTTGGACATCGTCCTTGGACATAAGCAGTCACAGATTATTCAGGCTGATATGCCACAGTCACACAACTAGTTGGTCAAAAGTCACTCATCAGTCTGTGATCACAGCTCCAAGAACTGGATCTCAAGCAGAAAGAGATCATCTTATTAAGCACCAAGTTTCTGACAAGAGCACTGTGGCCCTTGCTCTTTAAGCCACACTAGATGATGCACGCATACATGCACAATTTCACAAATGTATAAAAACATACACCCACACAGCTATATCTACATGGGTCTACTTCAAAGGATCGAAATTTCACAACACTGAACCTCTGAGCATCAAAGACCAGATGATCGAAGTTGTGAATTATTGAACATAAAAAAAAATCTAACAGGTGAAAACTTCAACTTTCACATTTTTGCGGGGGGGGGGGGGAGCCCCCTGCTACATAAATATACCAACTCCAAAATCACACTACAGTGAAGAGAACAGTAAATTTCACGTTCTGCACTGTACGGTAATCTCCAATCACAATGTTCAATATTTCACAACTTCGATTTCGATCTAGTCTTCACTGATCAGAAATTTGATGCTGTGAAATTTCGATCCTTTGAATCATCATCAGCCCCCTTTTTTCCCATTTTCTACATGGGGTCAGGGTATCGTGTTAACTGTCGCTGACTCTCTTCCCACCTTCTTCAACATTCATGCATGACTGTTGCAGATCTTCTTTCACACAATCCATCCACCTCTTTGCTGGATGTCCTCGCTTCCCCTTACCTTCTTCCTGTCTGTCCCAAATCTTCCTCACCAGACTTTCTGCTTTTCTGCACGTGCCCAAACCACCATAATCTGTTCTCTTCGATCTTTTCTGCAATTGGAGCTACTTGGCTTCTGCTCTTATGTCCGCTTGTCTTTGTCTGTCTCACAATGATGTGCATCCTACCACCCTTCTCAGGCACTTCATTTCCATCACCTCTAACTTCTTCAACTTTTCTGCCTTTACTGCCCAGGTTTCTGTACCATACAGTAGTACTGGTCGAACCACTGTCTTGTACACCTTACTTTTCTGCTTCTTTGGCATTCTTCTGTCATAGACTACACCGGACATTCTATGCCAGTTGGCTGCAGCCCCTCTGATTCTAGCTTTGAACTCTTCTTTCAGACTTCCCTTTTCCTCAACCACTCCTCCCAGATACTTGAAGCTGTTTACCTGTTCCACTATCTTCCTTTCTATCTCTGTTCTCAGCTTCTTCTGATTTTCCCAATTTGCTGACATTACCACGGTCTTATGTGTACTTAGTTTCATCCCATATGCCTTTAGTTTTGCATTCCAATCTCCTATCCTTTGCCGAAGTTCTTGCTCAAAGTCTGATGGTAATGCCAGATTGTCTGCATACAGTAACTCTGTTGATATGTCCCCTCCGACCTGTTTGCTAATGTAGTTCATCACCAGTATGAACAGCAGTGGGCTCAGAGCTGAACCCTGGTGTACTCCCACTCCCACTGGGAACCCCTCTGTCAGGCCAAACACTGCACGTAATCGAGTCACTGGATCTTTGTACATAGCCTGCACTAATTCTACCAATGTTTCTGGACTTCAAACCACCGCAGTACTGCTCAGATCAGCTGTCTTGTGACCTTGTCGTATGCTTTCTCCAAGTCTAGGAATGCCCAGTTGGACTCTCTCCTCATCTCTAGCTTCTTCTCAAGTAACTGTCTCACTGCAAACATCGGGTCAAATGTGCTGCATTCAGACCTGAATCTGAACTGCTCATCTCCCATCTTACATTCTACTACTCTGCATAGCCGTTTATCAATCACCCTCTCCAGAACTTTCATGCAAAGTGAGAGGAGTTTAATGCCTCTGTACTGCCCACAGTTGTGGATGTCTCCTTTGTTCTTGTACACTGGCACGAGTATGCTTATTCTCTCCAGTCATCAAAATGTTGATCCTTTAAAGTAGACCCCTATACATATATATATATATATATATGTATATATATATATATGTACACACCACACACACACATGTATAAATATCCATAACACACACATACAGACAGATACATGCGCGTGTGTGTATGTCGAAGTTCACTCCTACAACTAATAGAGATAAAATGAGGGCAGTACACTGCACTACAAGGCATAGCACGAAGAATGTTTTCTGAAGAGTGCGACCAACAGACCTCCATAAATAGGGTAGCAGTGACTCAGACTGTAGAGTAAAGTAAAGATCTCTGGAAGACATGACTCACCTGGCATCCCACACTACTCATCAGTACTCCCTCTTCAACTTACTCATTATCCAATGCAGCAACAGACTCTTCTTACAAATAGCATTTTATTTTACTGTCAAAAGAAACAGAGCTTAAAAAATAACTTCTAACAAGTAGTTGAATAAATCCACTTGCCTTTTGCTATATCTTCTTCTTCTTTTTTACTTGGAGTTGTGCTTGTATCTTTGGCAACTAGGGCTGGGCTTGCTTTAGCTTGTTCTACAGCCTTCAATGACACAAGTTGCAGATAGTCAGCAAGAGGTATACAAAAACAAACAATAAATAAAATAAAACAGCATAAAAATTCAGATTTCAGCTTTCTAGTAAAAATGCTGCACATAGTGTGTGACAAAGACTAACAGAAAATATTTCCCCCAAAAAATGCCAATCATAAACAGCACAAGTGACAGCCATTTAAAGAAAGTCCCTCAGTTCCCTTAAGTATGTTAACATACTGCTGATAGCACAGACAGCGGGATCTGTCAAAATACTCACCCTAGGTAATGATCTCCTCTGGCTTTCCTGTGTTTACCCAGTGTTCAAATCTCATAAATCACTCATTTGCTCATGTTAAGGAATACAAAAAGTGATTTCTTGAGAAAACTGTGCAGTATTCTGAAGTGCTTCTTCTTTCAACATAATATAACCATAGAGCTGGTAAACAGATGGAAATTTGATGTGGTATACAATTGTTTGCAATAACACTGCCAGCCAAACACATCAAACATAAGGGATTTCACTGGACGTCTGTAACGCACCATCATTCTTACCAAGCACAGCTGAGAAATTTGAATCCTTAAATCCCACTCAAACTCACTTCAGTATGTCTGGCTCATTAAAATAAATTCCAATCAGAACTTTGTAAATATGACTTAGGCTTAATGGGTACAGAGGGTCTTCTTCCTTCCATTTGACAAATAGAGGAATTTTCTGTTTTGGTTTTAGCAAATTGAGTACTTCAAAAGGTGAAAACTAGTCTCCTACATCTACATAAATCCAACTGTACCAAATTCTTGTTGAAACTGATTCCAGTTCAAAATATTCACTGTCCTAACGTCTGCTCACAATTTAACTGTCAAATTTTCTGCAGCCAACCCACTAAGCCACCAACCATCCTGTCTATTCTAATCTGAAGTCACTTTGAGAGACAATACGTTTGTTGACTATCCCAAAGTGTTAGTTTTCTGAAGGCAAGTTCTTAAAACTTTTACCAGGTAGACCTCCACCTGTTACATTTTTTTATTAACTACTTTATTATATCTGCTATGAATATGATTCAGTGCCTTAAAAAGTCACATTTTCTAGCCAGCTTCACGTGGTTATGAAACATCTTCACGATGACTGCATAATGGTATGTCTCCATTTCACGCACACTAATCTTACTGTTCATTTGGGAGAATAACTCCAAGCTACTCTGTTTATCAACTGCCCAAAGAATCCACAGAAGTCAACTACAGGTGAAAAATGGAACTGTGAAAGAAAAGTATCAAAGGTAAAACCATCATCTGAAATGCCTGCTGCATAAGAGTCCCATCATGGGACACATTGTTTATATTTTGCAGGTTAACTGGTTGCATGCTCTGCCCACTGCAAAAGTGAAACATCTAGATAAACACTAGTATAACCCCACAAATACAGAAACTCCTTTATTAACTACCGAGTTCAGTTACACTCCCATATGTCACCCTGTAGAAGGATGTACAAGTTCAGTTACACTCCCATATGTCACTTCTGTACAAGGGTGCAAAAATTCAGTTATACTCCCATACGTCATCCTGCAGAAGGATGTAAAAGTTCAGTTACAATCCCATATGTCATCCCGTAGAAGGATGCACAAGTTCAGTTACACTCCCATATGTCATCCTGAAGAAGGATGTACAAGTTCAGTTACACTCCCCTATGTCATCCTTTAGAAAGACATACAAGTTCAGTTATACTCCCATATGTCAACCTGCAGAACGATGTATAAGTATAGTTACACTCCCATTATGTCATTCGTATAGAAGGATGTACAAGTTCAGTTATACTCCCATATGTCATCCTGTCAAAGGATGTACAAGTTCAGTTACACTCCCATATGTCATCCTGCAGAAGGATGTACAAGTTCAGTTACACTCCCATATGTCATTTCTGTAAAGGGTGTATAAATTCAGTATACTCCCATGCATCATCCTGTAGAAGGATGTACAAGTTCAGTTATACTCCCATATGTCATCCTGCAGAAGGATGTACAAGTTCAGTTATACTCTCATATGTCATCCTGTAGAAGGTCATACAAATTCAGTTATACTCCCATATGTCAATCCTGTACAAGGATGTACAAGTTTGGTTCCACTCACATATGTCAACCTGCAGAAGGATGTACAAGTTCAGTAACACTCCCATATGTCATTTCTGTACAAGGGTGTACAAATTCAGTTATACTCCCATATGTCATCCTGCAGAAGGATGTACAAGTTCAGTTACACTCCCATATGTCATCCTGTAGAAGGACGTACAAGTTCAGTTATACTCCCATATGTCAACCTGCAGAAGGATGTATAAGTTCAGTTACACTCCCATTATGTCATTCGTATAGAAGGATGTACAAGTTCATTTATACTCCCATATGTCATCCTGTCGAAGGATGTACAAGTTCAGTTACACTCCCATTAAATAATCTAATGTCACAGACTACCTCTGATAAATCAGCAGGAAATACAGGTATCATTGGGCTCAAGCTCAATGCCAAGAAATGTATAGTTATCCCCTTTGGGAAAAACATGTACTCATGAACTACCGGATCACCTACACAAGAACGACACAGCAAAACACCGACACCCGCACAGCCGACACCACATGGTCGACAACCAAAACACTGACAACGTAATTACCGCACAAAAAAAGGAAATTAAAATTTCCTTTTTTGTGCTAGCAGGGGGGCTCCTACAGTGCATGAATGGAAATCTTTCCATTCTGCACTACGGAGACGTACCTTTTCCCCACTGTTGGCATTTTGATTGTCGAACATGTGGTGTCGGTTATGTGGGTTTTGGTCTTCTCAGCTGTCGTTCTTCTGTTGTGGACCCGAATTACATCATAGGTGGCAGTACACTAAACACCAAAAGTGTGATAAGAGACTTAGGGACACAGGTGGACAGTGGTCTCACCTTCGATAACCACATCGCCACAACAGTCTGGAAATCCTTCTATGTGGCACACCTCATCACTACGGGCTTTTCATCCAGGAAAAAGGAGGTCATTGTCCCACTGTGCTCATCCCTCATTAGACCCATGATAGAATACAACACTCCATTTGGTATGTACCTCTCAATAAATCTGCAACAACTGGAAAGGCCGCAGAAATACCTCACTAAAAGAATCACAGGCCTAAAGCAGATGCCCTATGCTAACAGTCTAAAAAAACTCCACCTATACCCTGTCACATTTCGTCTACTCAGAGGAGCTCTCTGTTTAACATACAAGGCCATGCCAAACCCAGAGCTGTTGGACATGCTACATTTAAAGAAATCCCAATCCCTCAGAGACGCACGCTCCAGGGATCTAAACCTTGTCATCACAATGAACAAAACATGCTGGACGGATAAGTTCCTGACCCAGAGACTCCCCAGACTCTGGAACAGATTGCTCATACATGTCAAGCAGAGCTTTGGCCCTCTTCAAAAGGAACATTGATGATTGTATGGGAGATGGGAAATTCACCCCAGGGATCATGTCAGTCGCCCTGCTAGACAGGGGTCCAGGGAAGTAAATACTGTGGGAAGAAATAGACGGGCAATTGTTATGGCTAGGCTTGTATAGGCCCTAGGGCCGATTGCCTAGTACCAACCTATGAACCTATGTGTCATCCTGCAGAAGGATGTATAAGTTCAGTTACACTCCCATATGTCACTTCTGTAAAGGGTGTATAAATTCAATATACTCCCATACATCATCCTGTAGAAGGATGTACAAGTTCAGTTACACTCCCATATGTCATCTTGCAGAAGGATGTACAAGTTCAGTTACACTCCCACATCACTTCTGTACAAGTGTGTACAAATTCAGTTATACTCCAATACGTCATCCTGTAGAAGGATGTACAAGTTCAGTTACACTCCCATATGTCATTTCTGTACAAGGGTGCACAAATTCAGTTATACTCCCATACGTCATCTTGCAGAAGGATGTAAAAGTTCAGTTACACTCCCATATGTCATCCTGTAGAAGGATGTACAAGTTCAGTTACACTCCCATATGTCATTCCTGTCAAACGACGTACAAGTTCAGTTACACTCCTATATGTCATCCTGTAGAAGGATGTACAAGTTCAGTTACACTCCCATATGTCAACCTGTAAAAGGATGTACAAGTTCAGTTATACTCCCATATGTCATCCTGTACAAGGATGTATAAATAGAAGTTATGTTCTTACCATAACGTTCCATGTTAGTTGTCTTCTTCTCGCCGCCTTCTTGCTGGATGGGTTCGGAGCCGACCTCGGCTCCGACTCGGCCACTCTAAAAGCTCGAGAGTTGGTTCCACCGGCTCGAGGCTCCCCTTATATCCCACAATGCTAGGCGTGAGTTACCTCAGATCTCGTTTGTAAGCTAACCCCAGCTTATAATAGTATCAGAACAACTATAAACAAAGTCCACCTCTAAAACAGGGAGAGAAGGGAGACCTATATCCTCATCCAGGAAATATGCACAACAGCATATGCCTAATAAAAGAGGTGGTAGAAAGAGAGGTCACAATCACAACTCCTCTAGGTCTGTCCAGGCCAGGGGGAAGGAGGGTGGGACGCAAGAAGAAGGCGAGAAGAAGACAACTAACATGGAACGTTATGGTAAGAACATAACTTCTATATGTTAAGTTGTCTATCTCGCCTTCATTCTTGCTGGATGGGATCGCGTCCCTAGCACCTTGTCCCGGGTGGCCTAACGGAACAGACTCCTGAGAACAGTGGAACCAAAGTTAGCTCTATGCCTAGAAGCTAAATCCAACTTATAATGAGTAATGAAAGTGTGAGGAGTAGCCCAAGTAGCCGCTGCACAAATGGTGTCAATAGGCAGTCTGTCTTGGAAGGCTAAAGTAGCAGCCAAAGCTCTGGTGGAATGGGCTTTAGGTTTAACAGGCAGCTTTTGGTGTCTAATTTCATAAACAAGGGAAATCAGAGATGTTAGCCATCTAGATAATGTTACCTTTGAAACTGAAAGTCCCTTTCTGCCTTCTGCATAGGAGACAAACAGCTGATCAGATTTTCTGAATTGTTTTGTTCTATCCAAATAGTACCTCAACTGACGATGAACATCTAGCCAGTGTCATTTTTGTTCAGACCTATTGGAATATTTTGGAAAAAAGACAGGTAGGTCAATGGTCTGATTTAGGTTTGACGTCGAGACTACCTTAGGCAAAAAGGACGGATTGGTTCGTAAGGATACTCTGTCCTTATGGAACAAAAGATAAGGGGGTCGACAGCTGAGTGCATGAAGCTCTGAAACTCTTCTAGCTGAGGTAATAGCTACCAGAAAAAGAGTTTTCCATGATAGCAATTTTAAAGAACAGGAGGCTGCAGGTTCGAAAGGGGGAAGAATCAAAGTAGTAAGAACTAAATTTAGGTCCCAAGGAGAAGGAGGATTTCTTATAGGAGGTCTGAGAAGAAAAACTCCTTTCAAAAAGGCTTTGCAAAGCTTGTGGGACATTAAGGCAGACTCAGAAATACCCACATGAAAGTTAGAAATAGCTGCCAATTGAACTTTAAGAGTAGAAGGAGATGAACCTGCATGGAAGAGTTCAGCTAGAAAATCAAGGACTATTTGGATGGAAGCAGTGAAAGGATCTATGTCCCTTCCTTGAGCCCAATATGTGAAGCGTTTCCACTTACTCAAATAAATCTTCCGAGTGGAAGATTTATGGGAAGCTATCAAAATATCTCGAACAGAGTGAGATAATTGAGGAAGCCTGGCTAAGGTTGGAACTGGAGGAACCAAGCAGTGAGGTTCAGAGAGGGAAGGGAGCGATGAAACTGACCCGACTGATGGATCAAAAGATCTGGAACTAGGTCCAGATGCCACGGTCGCTCCAATAGAAATTGATGTAGAAAGGGGAACCAGACCTGTCGAGGCTAGTAAGGAGCAATGAGGATCAATGAGGCCTTCTGAGCGATAGCTTTCTGTATTACTTGAGAGATTAGTGGGAAGGGAGGAAATGCATACAGAAGTCCCCGGGGCCAAATTTGGACTAGAGCGTCTCTGCTGGGTTGGCCAGGTAATGGGAATAGTGTGAAAAAATCTCTGCACTTGCTGTTTTGGGGAGTAGCAAAAAGGTCGCAGCAAGGCTGACCCCACTTGAGGAAAATTTCTCTCACAACAGAGTCTTTCAGAGACCACTCGTGAGGCATGAGAATAGCTCTGCTCAACTTGTCCGCAATTTGATTGGACTTTCCGGGGATGTGCGTTGCTATCAGAAAACGCTGAGAAGAAATCGCCCATTGCCACAATCTGAGTGCTTCTCGACACAGGGGGTATGACCTGGTTCCGCCTTGTTTGTTGATGTACCACACTACAGACATACTGTCTGTCTGGATTGCAATCGTTCCCAAGGGAAGAGAGTCTTGAAGGGCTTGCAACGCTAAAAGCACTGCTCTCATCTCCAGAACATTTATGTGCAAGTGGCATTCGTTTGGTTGCCATGTGCCCTGGACAGTCCTGCCCTGATAATGCCCCCCCCCACCCGATCAGAGAGGCATCCGTTGTCAGAGTAGCAACCGGAGGGGGTGGAACAAAGGGTCTTCCCAACAAGAGCTGAGGGGAAGATATCCACCACATGAGATGATTTCTGCACGCCTGCGTGATCAGAATGGTGTGGGACATTGGAAGTTGCTGGTATGACCATTGTGTAAAAAGCATCCATTGAAGGATCCGCATGTGGAATCTGGCTAATGGAAGCAGAGGTATGGCCGCCGCCATAATTCCCAACACCTTCAGAACTAACCTGGCTTTGATTCTGTTGTTGTTGAAAAGGAGTGAAACCAGCTTGTGAATGTCTGTTATTCTCTGATGTGTTAGCCTGGCAGACATGTCTACTGTGTCTAGATTTGCGCCTATGAAAGTAATAGTACGACAAGGCGACAAAACAGACTTTTCGCAATTTATTGAAATGCCTAACTTTTGACAAATGCGAAAGGTGTAATCTCTGGCCATCAGAAGGAGATGCTTGGTGGGAGCTGTGAGGAGCCAGTCGTCCAAATATGGAAACACCTGGAATCCTTGTCGTCTCAGGTGAGAAGCTACCACTGCCATGCATTTGGTAAACACCCGGGGGGCAGTGGTGAGACCAAAGGGCAGGGCTCTGAACTGAAAATGACTGGTTCCTAGCCTGAAGCTGAGGAATCTTCTGGAGCGTCTGTTCATTTTTATGTGATAGTACGCATCCTGAAGGTCTATAGAGCACATCCAGTTTCCTTTTCCCAATAGGGGAAGGGTGGACTGCAGCGTGACCATCCGAAATCTTGTTTTCTTGACTGACCTGTTCAAGATACTGAGATCCAAAATTGGTCTCCAGTCCCCTGTTTTCTTTGGAACTAAAAAGAACCTTGAGTAGATTCCGGATCCTTTCTGGTCTGCTGGAACTGGCTGAATTGCTCTTTTTGCAAGCAGCTTTGAAATTTCCAAAGCTGCTATATCCCTTTGAGCGGGTGGAACATCTGGAAGGGATTTTTGTGATTGGTTTGGAATGCGAAGAAAGGGAATGGAATAGCCTTCGGAAATGATGGACTGTACCCATTTGTCTCGAGTCAGGGATAGCCAGGCTTCTGGGTACAGTGACAATCTTCCCCCGGCTGCCTCCGAAGATGGGCAGTCGGGCAACACCTCAGGGATGCTGAAAGGGCTTATCAGAGAAGGGTTCTCGATTGCCCTGGTTCTGCGGACCCCCCCTGCCCCGAGGGCGACATCTACCATTGTTATTCCCGCCTCTGCCTCTGGCGGGGAACCGACTCTGTGCGTCAGGCGAAGTCCCTTGAGATTGTTTACGGAACCACATTTTCCCACTTTTCTGGCCTTTGGGGTAAGGCCTAGAAGGAGTAGAAAAACGGACTCCGACGGCAGAAAGAGTCTTGCCATCAGTTTCGCACCTAGTCAAGGTTTCTTTCACTTGAGGACCAAGAGAGATGATCCATCAAACGGGGAGTTAGTGAAAGACGTCTTGAAGGGGTCCGCATAGCCGCTTAGCCGCATCCAGGCATGCCTACGTAAGGCCACACCTGTCCCTGCGGCCCTACTCGCTCCATCAGCCGCATAAGAAAGGAGGCGCATGGAGGAGTTGGTTATGGAGTTAAGGGTAGCCAGCTGAGTGTTCATCTTATCTTGAAAACCTGCAGCTGTAGGATCCTTTAACATTTCACTCGCTTCTTTAATCAAGTCCCTTTGAAGACGAGTGAAATGGCACAGGTAGTTCAGCGAACGCATAGTAAATGTCGCTGACGAGAACATCCGCTTCCCGTACCTGTCCATGGACCTAGATTCCTTGTTAGGTGGATGGACAGGTACTGAAGGATCAGCTAGCTCCTTCTTAGTGGCAGCAGCCACCACCATAGCATCCACAGAGACTCCTTTTGTTAAGAACTGTTTGTCTGCTGGTGCGGTTATGAATTTGGAGGGTCTCCTGGGAGTGGGGTCCACTGAATCAGGAGCCGTCCATGCCTTTTTAGCAACCACCTGCATGAGGGGGGCAAAGGGGGGGGACACCCAGGAGGTGGAAGGGCGAGAGCCAAACGCCTCAAGGTACACAGATTCATCCTCCGAAGGGTTGAGGGCTGGCCAGTTTCCCCTCTGTTTCAGGATCTCTAGAATGTCTGCAAAGGAGACATCTTCAGAAGGGGAACGGGGGGAACCCTCAGAATCATCTAAATCTGTGTCAGATGTAATGGACTCAGGTGAGTCAATGTGTTTCCTCTTACACTTCCTCTTCCGAGGGGGCTCTTCTGCTAACTCAGGAGAGGCCTCGGAAGAGGATGAAGTCCCCACAGGGGGTTCCTGAGGAGCTGGCTCTCTGCGGTCCGGGATGAGGGAGTGAGTCGACTTGACCTGAGGCACTGTAGAGGAAAGGGCGGACGGAGCCGACTGTGGAGTAGAGCCAGGCTCTAACACACTCCGCATGACCTCGAACGCACCCCTGTCAGGCAAAGCCAGAGGTCCCCGCTCCGAAAAGCTGAGAACCTCCCTCGGCACCGACAGTGATGGCTCCGAGGCCGATGTCGGAGCCGAACTCACCAGCGCCGAAGCTCCAAGAGGAAGAGCGGGGTCGGACAAGGGTCCGATGCCACTCATCCCCTCTGAGCCGACGAAGGAAGTCCGGCGCCGAGATTCTTCCAAGGAAGAAATCGGAGCCGATGACGGAGCCGAAGACAATTGTATCGGCTCCAACGCTACCACAGTCTCGGTTCCGACACGACCCGGCTCCGAGCTCAGTAGAGTCGAAGGAGGAATATATTGATGGCCAGGGGCAGGCATCGACTGATGAGTCGGGCTCTGAAGCATCTGGGCCAGTGCCTCGGACTTAAGAAGTCGACTCACTACCCTCTGAAGGTCATGATCTGACAGCCTCGATGACCTAGAGGAGTGAGATCTATGGCTCCGTTCAGACAGCAGGGGAGAACCTGGAGCCGAATGAACGGAGCCAAGGGATGGTGACCTGGACCTCTTTCTAGTTGTCGGCTCCGAAGGTTTGGTCGGAGCCGACACGGGAATTTCTAATACCTCGGCTCCAGCCGGAGCCGAGGGAACCACAGAAACTGTGGACTGAGACTCATCGGCTCCAGCCGGAGCCGATACAGAAGGAGGTTTAGTAGACTTAGGTCTCGGCTCAGACGCTGGGGCCGAGGACCTAGCAGCCTTAGAGGGCTTCCCAGAGACAGAAAGGGAATCCTCAGGCTTAAGAAGACCCCTTAGGATCAACTTGTTCTTTCTTTCCTGCAGGACCCTGGGGCTGAAGCCGTGGCATACAGCACAGGAGTCCTGCAGGTGCAAAGGCCCCAGGCAATAGACACAAGAAGTGTGAGCGTCTGTCAGAGACATTTTCTGACAGCACGCATCACACTTCTTGAATCCTGAGACCTTTGCTTCTTTTGACATTCCCAAAGTGCAATCAAACACACAGTCAAACACACACTGATTACACCCTGTCTAGTTTAGCTTAAAATAAAACTACTAGCTAGGTTTTAAATTAAGAAAATAACACACACACCCACTAGGGAAGGAAGAAGGCCTGTAGGCCTGGGGGAAGAACTTAAAGTTCTTGTGGGGAAAAAAACGGAATTTTAAGAAAAAGGGATAAGAATTCCTCTATACTAAGGGAAATAAGTATAAAAATAAAAAATAAAGGGGTTTAAAGTACACTAACTTGAACAAGTAAGTCACTTACCAAGAACCGGTAGAAACCAACACCTCGATAGCTGTAGCGGCAAACGAGATCTGAGGTAACTCACGCCTAGCATTGTGGGATATAAGGGGAGCCTTGAGCCGGTGGAACCAACTCTCGAGCTTTTAGAGTGGCCGAGTCGGAGCCGAGGTCGGCTCCGAACCCATCCAGCAAGAATGAAGGCGAGATAGACAACTTAACATCTTCAGTTATACTTCCATATGTCATCCTGCAGAAGGATGTACAAGTTCAGTTACACTCCCATATGTCATCCTGTAGAAGGATCAGTTATACTCCTATATGTCATTCTGTAGAAGGATGTACATGTTTAGTTATACTCCCACAGTTCATCCTGCAGAAGGATGTACAAGTACAGTTACACTCAGATATGTCATCCGGCAGAAGGATGTACAAGTTCAGTTACACTCCCATATGTCACCCTGTAGAAGGATGCTCAACTTCAGTTATACTCCCATACGTTATCCTGCAGAAGGATGTACAAAAGTTCAGTTACATTCCCATATTCATCTGTAGAAGGATGTACAAATTCAGTTAAACTCCCATATGTCATTCCTGTACAAGGGTGTACAAATTCAGTTATAGTCCCATACGTAATCTGCGGAGAAAGATGTACAAATTCAGTTAAACTCCCATATGTCATTCCTGTACAAGGGTGTACAAATTCAGTTATAGTCCCATACGTAATCTGCGGAGAAAGATGTACAAATTCAGTTATACTCCCATATGTCATTCCGTGCCACTGTCATAACTCTTATTCTTAGTGCAGCACAGATAACTAAATACCCAGGACACAATGGTGCTACAGCTCAGTTCACCTTAGTCTATAAAATGTTATCTATATAATCCTTTGCTGAATATTGGATTTTCCCAGTAATCACAAGATCCACAGAAACTGAACCTAAATGTTGTAATTCAGCCTCAAGTCAAGCTAAGCCACTGCTGGCTACTCTGACTCTCTATAATATACTTCTATCACAACTGTTGCATGATGTTTTGACTTTCCCTCATTGGGATGCTAAACAATCAGAATGAATCAAGATATAAAATTACAAGTTTACTGTTTCCCTAGACTAGTTAATAAAGCCCCCCACCCAAACAAAAGTCAAGATTAAAACTTGTTTCATTACCAAACAAATAAAATAGGCAAGCACTTTCACTTTTTAGCCATTAAAATGTTTGCAAGAAATGTCACTAAAGATGCAGCTTGGTGACACGACCAGTATGAATTCTGTGAATATGGACATGTTTAAGAAACCTAGCTTATATATGCCTACCCCACACCCTCTGTTGGAAGCCTTTGTTACGCTTATTGAAAATGATTTAAATGAAGCTTTTTAATAATAATAGAGGTAGGTATAATAATAACTTAACTTCTATGGAAAATTTGGCATTGAAAACACTGTGATGATGATGACACCATAGCCATCAGGCTAGGCGACAAAGGCAGCTCCATTGTAGTTATGGATAGACATAACTACTTTCGATCTATGAAAGAGATGTTGGGTGACAATGAACATTACAATGCTGTTACTAAAAATGATACACATTTTCTTAAACTGAGAATAGACACTATATTAATGGAATGCTTGAATGATAAGAAAATCAATTATCAACCGTATAAGTATTTTTTGGTCAGCGAGCCCCTGATCCCTGTTATACAGGGTTTGCCTAAAGTCCACAAGGATAGCCTTAAACCACCAATGAGGCCAACTGTGGCTGGTCGGGGTTGGGTTACCGAACCCTTTTCCATTTTTGTAGAGAAGCACTTGTGTCAATGGTATATTCCATTTGACCGTAGATTTGTAGAGGATTTGTTTTTTTATTTGGACAGGTGGGATTGAGGACCTGATCAAGTTCCATCAAGACCTAAATCTGACCACTTTTTGAAGTATTCTTTGATATATTCAGAGACATGGATTTAATTCCTAGATACGCTTATAAACAGACAAGCAGATGGGTCACTGTGCACAGGAATTTATAGAAAGCCGTGTTATAGGAACTCTTTGCTCCACAGACGCAGTATGTACCCTCCTCATGTGTTTAGAAACATAGTGAAGGGACAGGGGCTTTGAGCCTCTATATTAAATGGGGCAGAAGAAGATTTCAAATCGGGAACTTACTCAGCTAGGGGGTAGACTAAGGGACAGAGGTTATAAGAAAGGAGAGGTTGATGCGGTACTAACCACAATTCCCCCCCCTTAGGGCCAACATAGCAAAAAGTACAGTTTTGTACCTACCATAAATGTAGATGTCCGAACTGGATAGCATCTGCAGTCATAACAACTGGGTTGTCCTGTCGTCAGGCAGCCCTTCGGTCGGCCGGATTCCAAAGTCTGGGTCCGGCTTCGGCTGATGTCGCACTTCATCCGACGTCATCTCTGTTGGTCTTCGGGTATAAAGGCATCAGCCGACGCCATTTTCTTCAGTGTTTCTTGCCCCAGATGCCAGTGGCCCTCTTGGAAGGCTAAAATTTGGATAAATGCCAATGTATGCAGACAAGGAAGAAGGCATGTACAAAAAATAAGCATGTATGTACATATATACAAACAAATACACCATAAGAGACTCCCCCCCAGCTAGCTATTAGGAGTGTAAATACCCTAGGAGTACCACAGAGGGGAAGGAGGGTGGGTAATCCTGACTGCAGATGCTATCCAGTTCGGACATCTACATTTATGGTAGGTACAAAACTGTACTATGTCCTTCATGGATGCATCTGCAGTCATAACAACTGGGTAGAATACCATAGCTAAACTAGGGGTGGAGGAAGAATAAGTAAAAATTATGGTGTAGTCAGGATCCCTTGCAGTACAGCAGTGGCAAACCCTGCTCGGGATCTGGAATATAGAGGTAAATTGTAATGCTTGGCAAATGTATGCACGGAGGTCCAAGTAGCCGCCTCAATAATGTCCTTGGTTGCCACTCCTCGTAAGAATGCTGTGGTAGTGGCTGTAGCTCTTGTTGAATGAGGTCTTATGTTCTGTGGCATTGGTTTTCCATGGTAGGAGTAACAGAATCTTATGCAATTTCCTATCCATTTGGAGATTGTTTGCTTGGAAATTGCTTTTCCTTCCCTTCCTGGTGCATAGGCTACTAACAGCTGGTCAGTCTTTCTGTTTTCTTTTGTTCTGTCCAGGTAGTAGCTAACTGTCTATGTACATCCAAAGTATGCAGTAGTCTTTCCCCCCTGTTCTGTGGGTTGGGAAAGAAGGTAGGTAAGTGGATTGCCTGGTTTAAGGACACTCTGGATACCACCTTTGGCATAAATGTAGGATTAGTTCTCATGGAGACTCTATCTTGATGGAAGATCAGGAAGGGTTGTACTGCCATTAAGGCCTGGAGTTCTGAAACCCTTCTTGCTGAAGTAATTGCCAGGAGGAAAGCAGTTTTCCATGATAGGTGTTGAAGATCCGCTGTTCCTGCTGGTTCAAATGGTGGGAGTGTCAATTTTTCTAGTACAAAATTTAAGTCCCATGCTGGCAGTGGTGGTTTCCTAGGAGGTTTTACATTCTTGATTCCTCTGAGGAATTGTCTGAGTAGAGGATTTGAGTAGACAGGCGGATCATAGTTGTATCCCGCAGAAATAGCTGATGCATGTATCTTGATGGAGGAATAGGACAGACCTGTGTGTAGAAGCTCTGCCAAGTACTCCAGGATGTTAGCAATGTCTATGTTTGACACATCTTTTCCTCTTTCAGCACTCCAAGTGGCAAACCTTTTCCATTTTCCTGCATAGTTCCTTCTTGTTGAAGGTCTGCGGGCTTCAAGTATAATGTCTTTAACCCTTTGGGATAAATCTGGGTTGGTTGTTCTTAAGTGATGTTCCAGGCAGTCAGTTGTAAGGTTTTTAGGTTTGGATGCAGGATGTTGTATTTGTTCTGAGTTAACATCAAGGGCATCAGAGGTATTGGCCACATTCTTCCCTGAGACATGCTCCTGAGCAAGGGATACCAGTGTTGTCTTGGCCAATTTGGAGCTATCAGAATTATCCTTGGTTGTTCCTCTTTGATTTTCAGCAGTACCTTGTGCATCAAAGGAAGTGGTGGGAAGGCATAAGCTGTCAGGCCTTTCCAACTGAAGGAAAGGGAGTCCACCTTCCATGCAAGAGGGTGGCACGTCCTTGTGCAGAATTTCCTGAGTTGGTGGTTGAGTGGGGATGCGAACAGGTCTATTTGTGGCATTCCCCATTTTCTTGTGATGGCCTTGAATATGTCCTTGTGCAGCATCCATTCGTGAGCATTCGATGTGGTTCTGCTTAACATATCTGCTAGTGTATTTTCTTTTCCTGGCACAAAGGTTGCCTGTAACTGGATGTTGTAGTTCAGTGCCATGTTCCAAAGGTCCAGAGTCATTCTGCATAGGGTGTAAGAATGAGTGCCCCCTTGCTTGTTGATATACCACATGACTGTGGTGTTGTCTGTCCTTATCAATAAATGGCCTTCTTTTAGGAAAGGCTTGAATTTCTGGATTGCTAGCTGTACTGCCAGCATTTCCTTTTGGTTTATGTGCAGGTGCAGCTGGTCTGGAGTCCACAATCCTTGTATGCATTTGTCCAACATGTGTGCCCCCCAACCTAGGTCTGAGGCGTCCGTTGTGATGATCTGGTTCGCTTGACCTTTGTGGAAGGGCAAGCCTAGGTTTGCCTGGCATGCTTGGGCCCACCATAGGAATTCTTGTTTCAGGCATGGGATTAGTGGTATTTCGGTTTCTAGGCTGTGACTGTGTTGAGACCATAAGTTTTTTAGGTACCACTGTAGTTTTCTCATATGCAGTCTGGCATGAGGAATCAGGATTATGCAAGATGCCATGAATCCCAAGGCGTGCAGTATTTTTCTTGCTGTTAGTTTGTTCTGCTTGGTTAATGCCAAGAAGTAATGAGGAAGTTGCTCTTGTTTTTCTGCAGTCAGGAATGCCATTTGTTTTACTGTATCCAATTCTGCTCCCAAGAATGTTCTTGTCTGGGATGGAATCAGCCTTGACTTTTTTAGATTGACTGTGTATCCCAGGGCTTGTAACAAGTAAATGACCCTTTGTAAATCTGTTGTCAGCTTGTCTTTGTTGTCCGCTTGTAGCAGGCAATCGTCCAGGTACGGATAGATTTGGATTCCCTGTAGCCTGCAATGAGCAATTACTGATGCCAGGCATTTTGTGAATACTCTGGGCGCAGTAGATAAGCCAAAGGGCAATGCTGAGAATTGATAATGCTCTGATCCTGCAAGGAATCTGAGGTATCTTCTGCAAATTGGTCGAATGGGGACGTGCAGGTATGCCTCCTTGAGGTCTAGAGTCACCAGCCAACACTCCTTGCCCAGCATGGGAAGAAGTTGCTGTAAGGTCAGCATTTTGAATTTTGGGACGATGATGTATGTGTTTAAGACGGACAGATCGAGAATGGGTCTCCAAGTTTTTTCTTTTCTTGGGACTAGAAAGAGTCTGGAGTAAAAACCTTTGCCCTGTTGATTTTCTGGTACTCTCTCCACAGCTCTCATGTTGGTTAGCTGAAGTACCTGGTTTAGAGCTTCTGCTTTTTGAGTTGGAGGTAAATTTGGCATTCCTCTGTTTACTGGTAAGGTGTGGAAGTGGAACCTGTAGCCTTGGTCTATGGTTTTTAAAATCCACTTGTCTTTTGTGATACAGTGCCAATTTTGTGAAAATAAGGCTAGCTTTCCGCCTAAAGGTGCTGCTATTTGCTCTCTGGTAGGCGGTGTCAGAGCCAAGTCACTGTGATTGTCCTGTTGCAGTGGCAGTGTTTGTGTCAGTGCCTCTGGTTGTTACCTTGCCACTGTCGTCCTCTGTAGGCACTGCCTCTGGATTGGTTTCTGCCTCTAGAGCGTCTATACCTGCCTCTTTGGGTCTTTGAGGAGTCTGGAAAGGACCAATTTTTGGCAGGCCAGTTTCTGCTAAACCGAGGGGGCTGAACCTGTAAGAAATCCTTAACTGTTTGTACAGATTTTGCCTTCTCTTCCATTTTCTTCATTACCTGTTGAGCAGAAGTACCAAATAGATTGTCCTTATCCATAGGAGCATCTAACAACTTTGCTTTTACATGATCCGGCAGGACTTGCTCTTTCAACCATGCATGCCTTCTTATCACTGTGCCAGTCATGGCTGATCTAAATGAAGCCTCCAGTGCATCATAGCCACATTTCAAAGAATGGTTACTAACCTGCTGTATGTTATTCACCATTTCTAAGACATATTTCTTATCTAAGGATTCTTCAGAGGAAAGTTTCTTAGACAACTGATCAAGCATAAACTCTTGGTATTGAATCATGTGAAACTGACAGTTTAAAGCTCTAGCTGAGAGAGTGGCAGATGTGTAAACTTTTTTGCCCCATCTGTCTAATGACCTGGCTTCCCTTTCAGAAGGGAGAGGGTTTTTTGTAGAGGTAGAGGCTACTGCCTTAGGCCCCTGGGAAATAGTCTCAGGGTCTGCAAGTGGGGCCTTGTAAAGGTGGTGATGAGTGTTAGGTACCCTGTAAAATCTGTCTGGTTTGGCAGGAGCTGGTGGTAAGGAATCAGGTGCAGTGCAAACATCATTAAATGCATCATCCACAACAGGCAAAACTGGAGGTATAGCTAACGGCCTGTGTTGCGGCAGGTGCAGAAAGATTCTAAGCCTTTTTCTTGAGTCTGAGAAATCCTGTCCTTGCCATTGGAATTGTTCTCTCATGGCATGTAAGGTTTCCCCAAAGGAGAATTCCTCTGGTGGAGAGACAGATGGAATGGAATCATCAACATCGGAGTCTTCATAAGTGGACAAAGGAGCCTCTGGCTGTTCTGTAGTGTCGGAGTCCTCCGAAGAATCATCAGAGCCTTCCTGCTGGGGTGGCTCTGTTCTAGGTCTCTTTTCTGGAGGCTGAGAGACCCTGTCTGGGTGTGATTGGGATCCCCTAATTAGGGAAATCAAATCCTCTGCCAGGGTAAGCATTTGAGAGCTAGAAGGGTGTCTGTGAGAGGGGGCCTTAGCAGGAACTGTACTAACAGTTTTTGCTGCCTTGGCCCTGGCAAAGGCCTTGATAGACATGGCTGCAGGAGGCCTAGCAGCACCACGTGCTGGGGTAGAAACATCCAAAGGGATGGTGTCAGATAACTCACTAGAAGCCACAGTAGAAGGTAAAATTTCAGAGGCCAATTCAACTGTATTAGCAGGAGCCTCGGTAGTAGTCATGGTTTCGGCTGAGGACTGACCGGTTTTCTCGGTTTCGGCCGAAACCGAGACACTCGCGGTTTGCTTATCCGTGGTTTCGGCCGAAACCGCGGACCGCGAGTGCCGGTCTTTTTCCTTGCGTTTTTTAATTATTTGGGTAGTCGGATGATCCGACGGCATAATGTACGCAAAGTCGGAGCCGAAAAACTGTTCAGCAAACTCCGACCGACGCCTAAGGGTTCGTCGGTTGAAGGAAGCACAGGCTGAACAGGCAGCTACATCGTGGTCTGGGCCTAAACAAGGTAGGCAGTAAGAGTGGAAATCCTTATGAGGTATTTGTTTCCCACAAGTTAAACAATTGTTTACTTTTTCTGACATCGGCTGAGGCAAGAAAAGGTCCCCAACGGGGTACTTAGCTTTTTAGAAGTCTTCGAAGTAGTATTCGGTAGTAGGAATCTCTGGATCTGACCGACCGGCACTTGCAAACAGCTTCTGCTTCGGGCGCCACGCGGCAAGAAAGACTGAAGAAAATGGCGTCGGCTGATGCCTTTATACCCGAAGACCAACAGAGATGACGTCGGATGAAGTGCGACATCAGCCAAAGCCGGACCCAGACTTTGGAATCCGGCCGACCGAAGGGCTGCCTGACGACAGGACAACCCAGTTGTTATGACTGCAGATGCATCCATGAAGGACATCTGTATTTTTTTCTGAACAGGATGGGGACAATGCACGTCCATCACCTGTTGTATCTACCAGCATTTCTGTTCCACTTAGCTATAACACAGATTCCAGGATGACTATGATCATCATTAGGAAACACTGGGACTTGTTAACTACTGTTCCCAGTATCAAAAGAATAGTAGGTGACGCACCTAGATTCCTTTATAAGAACAAGAACAACTTGAAGAGGTTGTTGTGCTATCTGGACAGTTACAAGCATGATGTGAGTAGGATTGAAGGGACTACGACACCCTGTAGTAACTGTAACTTTTACAGTTTCATAGATAGAAGTGGATGCTTTGAGCACCCTGACACTGGTCACAGGTTTAAGTTTAGGATAGGGGCTACCTATATGACTATGCATGTCATCTATCTTGCTTACTGCAGGCTCTGTAAAGCATTTTATGTTGGGAAAACTGATAGAACTTTGAGGGATAGAATTAGGGAACATTTATATAGCATACGCTGTGCCTCTACCACCAATGCCCTCTCTAAACATGTGATCAATACTAACAACAGACACAACTTCAGGTTCATGGTTATTGACATTATTTATCCCAGCATTAGAGGTGGTGACATCAGGAATCTAACCGAAACCAGGGAGGTTAGATGGACGATAAGACTGGGAGCTGATCAGGGTAGTAGGCTTTGTTAGATCACGGTTTTTCATTTTACAGACATTAGACAGGCTAAAAGAATAAAATAAGCTAGAAATAGTGTTTCATTTATGCATACATTTTAGAAAGCAAAAACAAAGAATATTCCACTGAATGTTGACCTTGCTGAAATAGTCTGTCAAGGGAAGATTGCAGAGAGTACTTGTTATGTTCTTTTCTTTAGGAAAGAATTAAGAGTCAAGCTAAAAACAAGATGTAGTCTAAGGATCAAGGATTAGGGGATGGATAGATTCAATAGAGGAAAATTACTGAAAAGGAGAATATAATATGCTGTGTTCAGGATAGCAGGCAGTTAAGGTTAGTAAGTTCGTTTGACCTGTTACTTCAGAGAAGAAGACAAACACTCGAGACAGAGTACAGAAAACAGGTCATCTAGACACTCAGTTTACGTTGTTCAGGACAATCAGAATGATGTACAGCAACTTGAATTGTTTATCAGAACTGTTAATCGTGACAGTATTTCAGATATTGTGAACATCTAATAAAACCTTATTAAATGAATTACAGTGTTTGGAGAATTCATGCTGAACAGTGCACAAGACCTGGTTCATAAGGGAGAGACTGACACCTATTGAAGCACGAGCTTGGCTAATTAAGACTTTCTTTTCTCAGTCTCATGGCATACAGTGTTTCCAGCTAATTAAGGTAAAGTACCATCATATCAAATCTTATGCTGCGGTGGTACGGCGGTAGCATTGTTACCTCACAGCAAGAGGTTCTCCCGTTCGATTCTCGGCTGGGCTTGGGAGTGCCTTCTGTGTGGAGTCTGCATGTCCTCCCTGCGGTTGGGTAGCGTTCGAAAGACATGCGTGCGTAAATGGGTGTGCCTTCCTTGAAGGTTGGGCGTCGAGCTGGCACCTCAGCGTTTCTTAAAAATCTACTGCCAATCATTAGCAGACTGGAGTTCCGCTGTGGCAACCCCTTACTGGGAAAAGTCGAAAGACAAACAACAACCATCATATCAAATCTTACAATGGCACCCGACGTGAACTGCTGTCTGGGGAGAGATGTATACTTCTCGCAACCCAGCAAGCAGTTGTAACCATCCAGTCTCCAGTATTGTATATTAAGTTCACAGTGACTGCTTAAGTATGTCAGACATGTCACACCACCCTTTCAGTAAAAGTATTGTTCATTTCCAGAACTGGTTACACTTCGTGTGTTCTACAAAAATCTACAAAACAGCAGTCTGTTGTTCAACTTCATGTGTTCTACAGACTATAAATAACACTGTTTTCATTAAAGTGCAGCACTCCGGGTTTCGTTCAAAATTCAACAAAACAACTGCAGTAAATAATTTTTTCAAGTACAGTTTTATGGCGATAACTTCAAAGTTTCATTAACAGTTTAAAGTGACAACTGTTTCATAACAGACAGCAGCATACCAGTGTTTTTTCCATAAATAGAGCTGTAAACTCTATACAGAATACGCTGAAAATTATGGCATGACAGTTTCTCATTAAGACAGTATTAATTTGCACAGCACCAGTGTTTCCTTTAGGAAAGCCTCACACAACTTCAACAGACCAGTTTTCTTCAAAACATAAAATACATTCTCCATGGACTTTCATGTTTCTAGACTAATGTCATAAAGGTCAAAAAGCAACAAACGTTTATAAGCAACAGACAACTCACATTCCTTCCAAGCCATACAGTTATGTAATACTTTACATGTACCTTTTAGTTAACAGTTCAACAAAGCTGAAGTTACTTAGTTTTTTTATTTGCATGTAAACATGTCAAACAATGCTGGTACAGTTAAAATCTCAGTAAATTTCTGGTTTAAATTTAAGACGGTTCTCTTAAAGTTAAAGCTTATTAGTTCAAAAATGTTCATAGGTTGGTACTAGGCTATCAGCCCTAGGGCCTATACAAGCCTGGCCAGAACAATTCCCTGGCTATTTTGTCCCACACTATTTACTACCCTGGACCCCTGTCTAGCAGGGTGACGGACGTGATCCCTGGGGTGAATTTCCTTTCTCCCATCCATTCGTCAAGGTTCCTTTTGAAGAGGACCAAAGAGGCACTCTGCTTGACATGTATGCGCAATCTATTCCAGAGTCTGGGGAGTCTCTGGGTCAGGAACCTATCCCTCCAGCATGTTTTGTTTATTATGATGACAAGGTTTAGATCCCTGGAGCTTGTGGCTCTGAGGGATTGGGATTTCTTTAAGTGTAGCATGTCCAACAGCTCTGGGTTTGACATGGCCTTGTATGTTAAGCAGAGATCGCCTCTGAGTAGACGATATGCGACAGAGTATAGCTGGAGTTTTTTAAGGCGGTCAGCGTAGGGCATCTGCTTTAGGCCTGTGATTCTTTTAGTGAGGTATTTCTGCGGCCTTTCCAGTTGTTGCAGATGTCTTGAGAGGTACATACCAAACGGGGTGTCGTATTCTATAATGGGTCTAATGAGGGATGAGTACAGTGGGACAATGACCTCTTTTTCTGGATGAAAAGCCCTTAGTGATGAGGTGTGCCACATAGAAGGATTTCCTGACTGTTGTTGCGATGTGGTTATCGAAGGTGAGACCACTGTCCACCTGTGTCCCTAAGTCTCTTATCACACTTTCGGTGTTTAGTGTACTGCCATCTATATGGTAATTCACGGATACATGTTTTTTCCCCAAAGGGGATAACCATACATTTCTTGGCACTGAGCTTGAAAGTTCAGATACTATGTATAAAAGAGTACATTATGTAATCAGTTTCAGACTGTTTCATACAGAAATGGCAGTTTGCCAAGCATATGAGCTCAGATTACAGCCAGCTAGCAAGCTGAATTATGTTATACGACCTCCATTTTATTAACACATTCTTGCAGCATTCAGTATAATAAAAAGTTAAATGACATCACCTAAAGAAACGTTATGGTGAGACAGTGGGTTGAGTTTCACTCACTGAACAGTATGTTAACATCTAAGGGTCACAAAACAAAATGTAAAAAAAAAAAAAAAAAAAAAGTTCAACAGTTGAAACTGCTTGTATATAGGTGCAAAAATGCAGAGTTACATTATTTTCATTTACAACTATCAAGTTAAATGCAATTGCTACAGCCAAGACCTCGGAAAAGCTGTCCATTCTAGTGATGAGACAAACACTTTTTAATACTAATTTTGCAGCAGTAAATCCCAGCAGTTAACACTGGACTTGTAAACACAAGCGTGTAAAAGTTGGTACTTAGTTCCAGTTGTTTCCAATAAAGCTAAACAGGTTACTGATTTAAGTATTATTAGCTTTTCAAATACAAGGCAGCCAACTATGGTTAATGACTGGGCAAATGACGTAAGTAATGTACAAAGTTCAAGCCCAAAGGATAATCAAAAGTATGCTGTAGCTCAGGTTAATGTTGACAGTGGCATACCAGATTTTCAAAATAAAAAAGATAGCAGACCAACATTTCATTACTCATGACAGTTTCACGCTATCAGGGTTTAAAAGGTCAAAGGTAATAGCAAGCCTTTGGAGTTTGGATTTTTAAGAAAATAACAGCAGAATTCTTATGTAAATTAAGTGTTGTATTTGTCTACAGACTTGCAAGAGCTTATTTTTATTTCATGCAGAAAAATGTATATTTATTTTTATGCAGAAAAATATAAAAGTCAGCACAGCAAGTAAAACTGCCAGTTTATAGTTGTTAAAGCTGCATTTCATGCAGAAAATGTAAATAAAGTTAGGGCAATAAGCAATGCTATCAGATTAAAATTGTTAAAGATGCAAATGTTATTTTAACAAAATACAATTAAACAAGAAATGAAAAGAAGAGGTTTTATAAGGCCTAACTATAAAAATGACATTTCAGCATTAAAGCAGGCTTCACCATCAGTATCTGGAACAATGCAAAGCAAAATTTGGCAAAGAACTGTGGGACAGAAATTGAGTATGCGTTTATTTCTTCAATGCTTTTTAAAAATGTTTTCATGTTTCAGGCAATTGTATTCTGTTTTTAGACAATGTTCTCATATTTTAGTAGTAGTTTTCTGTGTGCAAATGGATTTCAGTTTGTGTTCAGGTAACTGTCAAAATGTTCTCATGTTTCAAACAATGTTATCAGTTAGGATGTAACGTACCATTTTCTTATCTGTGCTTAGTTAACACTGGCAAAAGTTATTCTTTTGGTTTAGTTAGTTTCCAGAATATGCATAGCTATTTTAAAATGTTCAGCAGATGCTAATGTAAATATCAGTCAAGTTTCAGAATATGACATTCATGTTCAGTATACTACATTTCAGTCAAATCTTACTTCATATTATTCAGTCATTAGTTAAGGGTAAGATAACAGACTTATTTGTACATTACTCAGTCATCAGTTATGGGTAAATTAACAGAATTATTTTTAGTTACAGGCTTATTATTTAAATAATAGGTAGTGATAGTAACAGTCAAGGCATTGTACATTTCAGTCAAATCTCAAAATATTCAGTCATTAGTTAAGGGTAAAGTGACAGACTTACTTGTAATTACATTATTCAGTCATTAGTTAAAGGTAAAGGAACAGACTTATTTGTAACAAGCTAATTACATTACTCCGTCATTAGTGAAGGGTAAAGTAGCATAATTATTTTTAGTTACAGGCTTATTATTTAAATAATAGGTAGCAATAGTAATAGTCAAGGCATTGTACATTTCAGTCAAATCTCAAAATACTTCATATTACTAAGGGTAAAGTAACAGAATTATTTCTACAGGCTTACTATAGTTATTCAATGCACTCGAGGCATAACAGGGCAGGCTTAATATGTTAGTTTACAGATTGCAGTGCACTTTATATTAGGAATTAAGGACACTAACAGACAATGCAAAGGTATAGACTTAAAATACAGAAAGTATAGATTTTAGTAAACTATTATAGCTCATAAATATTCATAAAAGTTAAACAAGGTAAGTAGCGTTATAAAATAAATTTAACTAAAATGTATAGTCACAGGTTAATACAGAATATGGTAATTATGCTTCAAGACCATGTTATCTTTTTGGTGCAGATTTCAATTAGTCTTCAGAAAATAGCCATCATGCTTGATAGGCTATACAATATGTGGCAGAAGCTGCCAAGGAGGGGATTTTCTCTATATCCAATGCAGTAATAGAAAATTAAGGTAAAAGGTATAACAAAGGTGAGCCAAGTAGGCTCAGCAGTTGAGGCAAATCTGGCAAAGATCAGAGACATGCAGAAAATGCCAATAAAAGGCCACAATGCAAAGTTACCAGTTCAGTTCCTAGAGTAAGGCTGTGTGTGTATAATACAGAACAAGGGGCACTTTTTTTGCCCTACATGCCAAAATTATTGGCTAAGCAAATAAAGTACAACCACATCAGCTACTAATATTATTTTATTTATTTATTTATTTAACATTTGTTGACCGGGAGTCCGACTAGTTCCCACAGAGCCTGTTTTCAGCGAGGCCCAGGGAGAAATGCTCCAGATGCATGTGCTGAATTGCTTCATGGAGAGGAGCTCACCGTGTAGTGTGAGGAAGAAGAAGCCAGCAGCATTTTTTTTCAAACGAAGGGAATGTAAATGTAGTTTTTGAATGCAAGCAGCATCATCAGACAGCAGTTAGACTTTGGATTATTTTTAAAACAAACGGGGGAAGGCAGAGCAAGCCAGCATCACACTCACTATGTTGATATCCTGGATGGTTTAACTCACAGACATACTGTACTGTCTACTGTTGCAGGCTAGGTTGTCAATTGTCTGATTGCTTTTGCTTAGTAAATGGTATTTGTCGATTACAACTTTCGCTCAAACGGTTTGTTCTTTAGCCACTCCTCAGTGATTTGGGGGGGGGGGGACACTGGTACTTTTTCTTTCATGTCCTGTGTCCTGTGTTGTGTTTTTTATTTGTTTTACTTCTGCATCTGCTATCATTTCTAACCATCATGTAGGTAGGGCTCTGCTTCTTCATTCTCCTCTCCTCCTTTTTTTCCCCCACACTTTTTACCTTTTCTGGGAAACTTTTTATTTTTTTTTTTTTTCTCTTATTTAACATGATCTGGATAACAAACATCAAATGAATAAATAAAAGATAACTTACATATGTAGTGAGTAATACATGCATTCTTTGAGAGTAACACACAAGCCATTGCATGCTAACATTATTAATTAAGCTAAATGTGCTCAAATTGATCCTTTATGTACTTAGAAAGAGAAAGAAATGGTTGTAGACATATCCAAAAGAGTGAAGGTGCAGTTTGCATCCTCAGAGAGGCATGTGGGTAACAGTGACCCTATATGACTAAAAAATGTGTGTCATCCTCACCCCTCTGATGGGTAGAAAATACAACTTTAAGTTACGTAAGTAATGCGATTACAGGAAATGGCAAAATAGCTACATTCTGAAAAGTGCAGTCATTCATTAAACAATTAAGAAACTCAGTTTAACATTAATATTACAACAAAACCTCCTCTCCTAAGTGGTGTTCTGACAGGAGGTGAGGTCGTAAGGTTGAAGTTTGATATATGGCAGCATAAATGGCCACATGGAAAGCAGGCATCCGAACAGAAAAGAGAGGTTCCCATCTGATGCTGATGTGATGGTGATGTCACATGGGTCATGGATGGGACAGGGGGTGGGGGGGGGTGGGGGTGGTGGGTGCATGGGTGAGGGCGTACCTTAATCAGTTTAGCTTTAAAGCTTTTAGCTACTAAGTTCTGAAGGTTTTCAGAAATTTTGGCCTATTAAAGTATAAGTTTTAAATAAAAAGAAAGTAAGTGAAAGTAAAAAAAGAATTCAAGAGGAGTGTATAATATTTCTGCAAACTAACCCTACATTAAGAAACCTTGGTTGCAGAGAAGGGCCAGTTCAGAAAAAAGCATGGCACCGTATACAAATACATTTTTCAAGACCTCTTCCTACAGAAAAGGGGGGGGGGGTTAATGTACAAATTTAAATATATCACTCACTTGCATACTCTAAAGACTATAAATCTAGGTAATATGAGATCAAATCATAAAGTTAGGAGATGTCAATCCAAACAGGCCATAAATGCTCAAGTGACACCTAGGGGTCAAATTGAAAATTGCAAGTTTATTCAAATTAAAGTTAAAAAACTTAAATCCAAATAGGGCATACATAATCAAGTGACATCTAGTGGCTAAAATGAAAACTGAAGGTTTATCAAATATTTTTTTTTATTTTATTTTTAGATTACAAGTCAAGTAGCATAAAAGCTAAAGTAGTTATCAATATAAATGTAAGGTAACTACAGAAGTAGGTCCCAGTAGACTTTCGTCAACGGACCTCAGGGGCAACTATTAGATCAGGGTTTTTCATTTTACAGACATTAGACAGGCTAAAAGAATAAAATAAGCTAGAAATGGTGTTTTATTTATGCATACATTTTAGAAAGCAGAAAAGTACAGTTGTGTACCTACCATAAATGTAGATGTTAGAGTGTATTCACTGTTGCAGTCATTACACTTGGGTTATCCTGCTGGCAGGCTACCCACAGTCAGCCTGAATTCCAAAGTCCTGGTCCGGCGTCGGTTGCTGTCGCCTCTTCCCTGATGTCAGTGTGCCAGGGGTATATAAGATGCAGCAGATGCCATTTTCTTCAGTTTTTCATGCCCCAGATGTCAGGTGCCCCCAAGAAGGTAGGCAATACATATTGCTAATAAAAACATACAGTAAAATAACAACAATACCTTCATCTACAAGCAAATATAGCACATAGGTTGTGTATAGGATAGAGAAGTATAGGTAAGTCCCAGCAAAGAAAGGGGGATGGAGGGTGGGTAACCTGGACTACAACAGTGAATACACTCGAACATCTACATTTATGGTAGGTACACAACTGCACTATGTTCATCGCGTTTCACTGTTGCAGTCATTACACTTGGGTTGAATCCCAAAGCTGAGGTAGGGCGGCTGGGTCTAAATAGGATTAGGGGTGGCTATGAGGTCCTGCAGAACTGCAGTAGCAAAGCCTGCTCTGGATTTAGAGTAAAGAGGTAAGTGATAATGTTTGGTAAAAGTGTGCACTGAACTCCAAGTTGCAGCCTCCAAAATTTCCTTGGTTGGTACTCCTCTGAGAAAGGCTGCTGAAGTGTCTGCTGCCCTGGTAGAATGTGGCCTAATATTCTTAGGCACTGACTTGCCATGCTGTGCATAGCAGAAACGAATATAGTGTCCTATCCATTTTGAAATAGTCTGCTTTGAGATGGCCTTTCCTTGTGATCCTGCAGCATATGCTACAAACAGTTGCTCAGTTTTTCTGAAAGTGAGAAGTTATGTACCTACCATAACGTTCCATGTTAGTTGTCTTCTCTCGCCTTCTTTCTTGCTTGATGGGTTCGGAGCCAATCCTCGGCTCCAACTCGGCACTTGCTAAGCTCGAGAGTCACTTTTACCAGCTCGAGGCAGCCCCATATCCCATGATGCAAGGCGGTAAGTACCCAGATCTCGTTTGGTACCTATAGGCAGTAACACCTAGCATAAAAACTTCCCAGAAGGAAAGAAAGGTAAAAGGCCTAAAGGATGGGCTATAAAAATGACCAGAACTAGCTGGTCTTAAGAAGCAATCTTCCAGATAGGGAGAAAAAGGTCTGTCCAGGCCAGGGGGCAGGAGGGAGGGTCGCAAGAAAGAAGGCGAGAGAAGACAACTAACATGGAACGTTATGGTAGGTACATAACTTCTCAATGTTAAGTTGTCAATCTCGCCTTCATTCTTGCTTGATGGGACCGCGTCCCTAGCACCTCTATCCTGGGTGGCTCAATGGAACAGACTCTTGAGAACTGTAGAGCCAAAACTGGCTCTATCCCTGGAGGCCAAATCCAATTTGTAATGAGAAACAAAGGTATGAGGAGTGGCCCAAGTGGCTGCTGCACAAATAGTGCCTAAGGGGAGTCTAGCCTGAAAAGCTGTGGAAGTGGCCAAACTTCTGGTGGAATGCGCTTTTGGTTTGGAGCAAAGCTGTTTGCCCCTGAGCTGATAGATTTCGGAGATGGTGGAAGAAAGCCATCTAGATAAGGTCACTTTGGAGACAGGAAGGCCTTTCTTATTTTCGGCATAAGAAATAAAGAGCTGATCGGATTTCCTGAATTGTTTTGTTCTGTCCAAATAATATCTGAGTTGGTGGTGAACATCAAGATAATGTAATTTTTGTTCCGATCTGTTGTAGTAATTAGGGAAAAATACATGGAGATCAATAGATTGGTTCAAATTAGCTTTCAAGGTCACCTTAGGCAAAAAGGATGGATTAGTTCTCAAGGATACCCTGTCCTTGTGGAAGACCAAGTAAGGGCGACGAACAGAGAGCATGAAGTTCTGACACTCTCCTAGCCGAGGTAATAGCAACAAGGAAGAGTGTTTTCCATGAAAGAAACTTCAGGGAACATGAAACAGCTGGCTCGAAGGGAGGAAGAATTAAGGATGTCAGCACTAGATTTAGGTCCCATTGAGGAGGAGGACTCCTGACAGGAGGTTTAAGGAGAAAAATTCCTTTTAGAAAAGCTTTACAGAGCCTGTGGGACATAATGTTGTGATCTGCAAACTCGACATGAAAGTTCGAGATAGCAGCCAACTGAACTTTGATCGTGGAAGATGAAGAGCCCGAGTGAAAGATTTCTGCTAAGAAATCCAAAACTGCATGAACAGGGGCAGTAAAGGGATCTATATTTTTTGATTTTGCCCAACAAGAGAAGCGTTTCCACTTGCTGGTATAAATCCTTCTGGTAGAGGATTTAAGGGAAGCCACTATGATATCCCTAACCGGGTTAGAGATCATAGGAAGCCTGGCTAAGGAAGGAAGTGGAGCAACCAAGCTGTGAGGTTGAGAGAAGGAATAGACTGATGCAGGTGACCCAATTGGTGGATCAGAAGGTCTGGCACTGGGTCCAGATGCCACGGCTGCACTAATAGGTGACGATGGAGGAACGGAAACCAAATTTGTCGAGGCCAATAGGGAGCAATGAGAATCATTTTGGCTCTCAAAACGGTGGCTTTCTGGAGTACTTGAGGAATCAACAGAAAGGGAGGAAAGGCATAAAGAAGTCCCTGGGGCCAATCCTGGGTAAGAGCGTCTCTGGGGGGATGGCCTGGTAGTGGGAAGAGAGAAAAGAAGTCTGGGCATTTGCTGTTTTGGGGAGTAGCAAAAAGATCGCAACATGGGCGGCCCCATTCTAGAAAAATCTCCTCCACTATAGATTGTTTGAGAGACCACTCGTGAGGCATGAGAATAGCTCTGCTCAATCTGTCCGCTAAAATGTTGGTTTTCCCAGGGATATGCGTTGCTACCAGAAACCAATGAGAGGAGATCGCCCATTGCCAAAGTCTGAGAGCTTCTCGACACAAGGGGTAGGACTTGGTTCCGCCCTGTTTGTTGATATACCATACTACAGACATGTTTGTCTGTGTGAACTGCAATTGTTCCCAAGGGAAGAAAGTCGTTGAGGGCTTGCAATGTTAAAAGCACTGCTCTCATCTCTAGGACATTTATGTGCAGGTGGTATTCGAACGGTTGCCACGTCCCATGAACCATCCTGCCCTGATAATGACCCCCCCACCCGATCAGGGAGGCGTCCGTAGTGAATGTGGCTACCGGGGCCGGGGATACAAAGGGTCTGCCCTGATGAATCTGGGGAGAAGAAATCCACCAGGATAGGTGGTTTTTGCAAAGTTTTGTCACTAGGATTTGGTGACGCATGGGAAGTTGTTGGTAAGACCACTGGGTGAACAACATCCATTGAAGAAGACGCATGTGGAAGCGGGCCAAGGGAAGAAGGGTAATGGCCCTGCCATGAGGCCCAACACTTTCAGGACCATTCTGGCTTGTACCTTTTGCTGGCAAGGATGATCCATGCGTGACTTTGTATATCTGAGATTCTTTGGTCTGTGAGGGTTGCTGACATCCGAACAGTGTTTAAATTTGCGCCTATGAAAGTAATAGACTGGCAGGGCAATAAGGAGGATTTTTCGTAGTTGATCGAAATTCCTAACTGAGTGCAGAGATTTAGGGTGTAATCCCTGGCTTGGAGAAGTTGATGCCTGGTGGTGGCTGAAAGGAGCCAGTCGTCGAGATACGGAAACACCTGGAATCCTTGACGTCTCAGGTGAGCCGTGACCACTGCCATACATTTGGTGAACACTCTGTGGGCTGTAGTGAGACCAAAGGGCAGGGCTCTGAATTGAAAATGACTGGACCCCAGCCGAAAGCGGAGAAACCTTCTGGAACGTCTGTGAATTTTTATGTGATAGCACGCATCCTGAAGGTCTATTGAGCACATCCAGTTGTCTTTGTCCAGGAAGGGCAAAATTGATTGAAGTGTGACCATTCGAAATCTTGTCTTTCTCACAGACTTGTTGAGTCTGCTGAGATCCAATATTGGTCTCCAATCTCCCGTCTTTTTGGGGACCAAAAGAACCTCGAGTAGATTCCGGCTCTGAATGGTCTGTTGTAACTGGCTGAATGGCCCTTTGTGTAGAAGCTTTGATACTTCTAACTTTGCGATTTTCCTTAGACCGGGTGGCACATCTGGAAGGGAATTTTTGTGAGTGAAAGGACTTTCCTCGAAAGGAATTTTGTAACCCTCGGATATGATCGACTGTACCCATCTGTCTTGTGAGAGGGAACGCCAGGCTTCTGGGTACAGCGATAGTCTTCCCCCGACTGCCTCCAAGGATGGACAGTCGGGCAACATCTCAGGGATGCTGGAAGGGCTTGTCAGAGAGAGGCTCTCTGCTTCCCTGGTTCTGTGGACCCCCTCTGCCTCTAGGGCGGCGTCTGTTATTATTACCCCCTCTGCCTCTAGGGGTAAACTGACCACGTGCGTCTGGCGTGACTCCCTGGGATTTACGGAACCACATTTTTCCACCCTTCTGACCTTTGGGGTAAGGTCTAGAGGGGGTAGAAAAACGGACCCCTACGGCAGAAAGAGTCTTGCCGTCTTGCTCACACCTGGTCAATGTATCCTTCACTTGAGGGCCAAACAATGCTGACCCATCAAAGGGAGAATTCGTGAAGGACGCCTTAAAGGGATCTGCAAAATTACAGAGCCGCATCCAGGATTGACGTCTGAGAGCCACTCCTGTACCTGCGGCCCTACTCGCTCCATCTGCTGCATACGAAATCAGCCGCATGGAGGAGTTAGCTATGGAATTAAGGATTCCTAGCTGAGAAGCAATCTTTTCTTGAGCCCCTGCAGCCGTAGGATCCTGCACTACTTCACCTAGTTCTTTAAGGATGTCCCTTTGGAGTCTGGTGAAGTGACATAAACAGTTCAGCTTAACGCATGGCAAAGGTCTCTGAGGAGAACATCCGCTTACCATACCTATCCATGGTCCTAGAATCCTTATTAGGAGGATGGACTGGTACGGAAGGATCTGCAAGTTCCTTCTTAGTGGTGGCCGCCACCACCATGGCATCAACAGGGACACCTTTTGTGAGGAATTGCTTTTCAGAAGGGGCTGTAATAAATTTAGACGGCCTCCTAGGAACTGGCTCTACAGAATCAGGAGCAGCCCAAGCCTTTCGAGCAATAACCTCCATAAGGGGTCGAAGGTGGAGACACCCAGGAGGTGGAGGGTCGAGATCCAAACGCTTCTAGGTATACCGACTCATCCTCGGAGGGATTTATGGAGGGCCAGTTTCCCCTCTGTTTTAGGAGTTCCAGGATGTCTGAAAAGGAGACATCCTCAGAGGGGGATCTTGGGGATCCCTCCGACTCATCTAAGTCGGTATCTGAAGTGATAGACTCAGGGGAGTCCAGGTGTTTCCTCTTACAAGTCCTCTTGCGCGGAGGATCTCCTGACTGGTCAGGAGAATCCTCGGAAGAGGGGGTTCTTCCCAGTGGGGAAACCTGAGGCGGTGGATCTCTAGGTCCGGGAGCAAGAGAGTGGGAAGAGATATCGACAGGCGCAGTAGAGGGAGGAGCTAAGGGAATAGACTGCTGACTGAGCCCAGAGGCCAGCACACTCTTCATCACCTCGAAGGCCCCCCTCCCAGGGAGACCCGAGAGAACCCGTTCCGAAGAAACTGGGACTCCCTGGCCCACCGAAAGGGAAGGCTCCGAGGCAGATGTCGGAGCCGAGCTCACCAAGGCCGAAGCTCCAAGGGGAAGAGCGGGGTCGGACAAGGGTCCGATGCCATTCACCCCCTCGGAGGAGACCAGGGAAGCCCGACCACCGAATCCCTCCAAGGAAGGTCTCGAGGAGGAGATAAGAGTAGATGCTGAAGGTGCAGAAGAAGGGGGTATCTGCCCCTCAGCCATAGCCGTAACTATTCCCGTAGACTCCAGCTCCAAACTCTGTTGTAGAGTCGAAGGAGGAACTTGAAGGGGGTGTGGACTAATAGTCGTCTGTTGAGACGGACTATGAAGCATCTGGGCCAGCGCCTGTGATTTTAATAATCTGCTTACCACCCTCTCTAAATCATGGTCAGATAACCTGGAAGACCTAGATGATCGGCTCCGATGGCTCCGTTCCGAAAGAAGAGGTGAGGTCGGAGCCGACAGAATCGGTTCCAAAGAGGGGGACCTGGACCTCTTCCTCGAAGGAACCATCGGAGCCGACAAACCCACTGATCCAGTCGGAGCCGATAACTTTTCGGCTCCGAGAGAAGATCTAGATGCATCGGCTCCAGCCGGAGCCGAAGCAGGTATCGAAATAGCGGTGTCGGAGCCAGTCGGCGCCGACACCGAAGCCTGGGCCACATGGTGGTCGGAGCCAGTCGGAACCGACACCAAAGTGACCATAGTAGTATCGGCACCGAGGATTTAGTCAAGGTCGGATCGGCTACAGCCGGAGCCGATCTCGACTCCGACAAAGTCGGAGCCAAGGCCGAAGGCTTTGGTACAGAAGCCTGGGCCTTAGTCTTGGAAGGCTTTCCCGGAGCCGATTTGGCCGGGGAGCCCTCTGGTTTAAGGAGTCCCCTTAAAATGAGCTTGTTTCTCCTTTCCTGCAGGACTCTCTGGCTAAAAGAATGACATATTGCACAGGAGTCCTGCAGGTGGAGAGGTCCCAGGCAGTACAAGCAAGAAGTGTGACCGTCTGTCAGAGACATCTTCTGACAGCACGAGTCACACTTCTTAAAGCCTGAGACCCTCTGCTCTTTGGACATAGTGGATACACAAAACAGTACACACACAGTCCCAATCAGACAATTAAAATTAAAGTTTAACCAATAAAAACCTCACACACACACACACACACCCTGACAGGGGGGAGGAAGGGAGGGAAAGAAGGCCTGACTAAAAAAATTAAGGAGGAAGAATAAATTTAGTCAAAAAGGGGCTAACAATTAACTAAAATGAAAGATTTCTAAGAAAAAAATACTTTTTATCTGAAAAGGGGCTAAAAGCAGTTCAATTTTAAACACTTACCAGGAGCTGGTAAAAGGAGGACCTCATCAGCGAAGCGGCAAACGAGATCTGGGTACTTACCGCCTTGCATCATGGGATATGGGGCTGCCTCGAGCTGGTAAAAGTGACTCTTGAGCTTAGCAAGTGCCGAGTCGGAGCCGAGGATCGGCTCCGAACCCATCAAGCAAGAATGAAGGCGAGATTGACAACTTAACATCTTTTGTTTTGTCCAAGTAGTAGCATAGCTGCCTGTGCATGTCCAAAGAGTGCAGAAGTCTCTCCCCTTTACTCTGGGGATTTGGATAAAATGTTGGCAAATGAATAGTTTGGTTAAGAGCCACACTGGATACTATCTTTGGCATAAATGTTGGGCTTGTCCTTAGAGAAACCCTGTCCGGATGAAAAATGATAAAAGGTTCCACTGCCATTAATGCCTGTAACTCTGAGACTCTTCTTGCTGAAGTTATTGCTAGGTTAGTTGTCTTCTTCTCACCTTCTTTCTTGCTGGATGGGTTCGGAGCCGATACTCTGCTCCGACTCGGCCTATACTAAAGCTCAAGAGCTACTTCTACTGGCTCGAGGCTACCCCATATCCCACAATGCTAGGCGCTAACAACCCAGATCTCGTTTGATAGCTGAAACCATAGCAGTTCTGATCTCCAAAATAAGGAGAAAAGGAAACCTCACTCTTAAGACACTTAGACCTATAGCTTACCAGTAAAAGATAGCCAAGGGGGCTAATATTGAGGCAGAAAGAAGATCCCCAAGGATCCTTAGGTCTGTCCAGGATAGGGGGATGGGGGGTGGGACGCAAGAAAGAAGGCAAGAAGAAGACAACTAACATGGAACGTTATGGTAGGTACATAACTTCTCAATGTTAAGTTGTCAATCTCGCCTTCATTCTTGCTGGATGAGACCGCGTCCTTAGCATCTTCACCCTGGGGGCTCATCGGAACAGACTCTTGAGAACGGTGGAACCAAAATTAGCCCGGCTTCGGGAGGCCATGTCTAATTTGCAATGAGAGATAAAGGTATGAGGAGAGGCCAATGTGGCTGCCGCACAAATGGAATCTATTGGTAATCTAGCCTGAAAAGCTATTGACGTGGCTAATGCTCGAGTTGAGTGAGCCCTGGGCCTTGACGGTAGCTTTTGGCATCTGAGGTCATAGATGAAAGTAATCACAGAGGCCAGCCATCTAGAAAGGGTTACTTTGGAAGCTGGAAGGCCTTTCTTCCCTGCCGCATAAGATAGGAAGAGCTGCTCAGATTTCCTGGATTGCTTGGTTCTATCCAGATAGTAACGGAGCTGACTATGAACGTCCAGAAAATGCAGCTTTTGTTCCGCTCTGTTGGAGTAGTTGGGAAAGAAAACTGGAAGATAGATAGTCTGGTTTAGGTTCGCCTCAGAAGAAACCTTGGGTAAAAAGGACGGCTTAGTCCTGAGAGACACTCTGTCTTTACGAAAAACTAGACAAGGTGGACGAATGCAAAGGGCATGAAGCTCTGATACTCTTCTCGCAGATGTTATGGCGACTAGAAAAAGTTTCTTCCAAGAGAGCAACTTCAAGGAGCAAAAAGCCGCAGGTTCAAAGGGGGGAAGAATTAAGGAAGTCAGAACCAAATTTAAGTCCCACTGTGGTGGGGGGTCTCTGATTGGGGGCTTAAGCAAAAAGATACCTTTAAGAAAGGTTTTACAAAGCTTATGGGACATGATACTGGAGTCCGAGAAGCCTACATGAAAGTTCGAAATAGCCGCTAACTGTACTCTGATGGTGGAGGAAGAAGACCCTGAGTGAAACAGTTCGGCTAGGAAGTCTAGGACTGATTGGTTAGAGGCAGTAAAAGGATCCATATTTCTAGCTCCTGCCCAGAAGGAAAAACGCTTCCACTTGCTGGCATAAATCCTTCTGGTAGATGACTTAAGGGAAGCTATAAGGATGTCACGCACAGAATGGGAAATAAGGGGAAGCCTGGCTAGGGTTGGAATTGGAGCAACCAAGCTGTGAGATTGAGAGATTGGAGGGAGTGGTGCAGCTGTCCCGACTGATGGGTCAAGAGATCTGGCACTGGGTCCAGATGCCAAGGCTGCCCCAAAAGGTAACGATGCAGGAACGGAAACCATATCTGTCGAGGCCAGTAAGGAGCAATGAGGATCATCGTGGCTCTCAAAGCAGTAGCTTTCTGAATCAACTGAGTGATTAATGGAAAGGGGAGAAAGGCATACAGAAGTCCCCGGGGCCAATCGTGGACTAGAGCGTCTCTGGGGGGGTGGCCGGGAAGAGAGTGAAAAAGTCGTGGAACTTGCTGTTTTGAGGTGTTGCAAAAAGATTGCAGCAAGGTCGACCCCATTTCTGAAAAACTTCTTCCACTACTGCTTGCTTGAGAGACCACTCATGTAGCATGAGAATGGCTCTGCTCAACCTGTCCGCTATGATGTTGGACTTCCCGGCGATGTGCGTTATCAGAAACCGCTGAGAGGAGCTCGCCCACTGCCAAAGTCTGAGTGCCTCTCGACATAAGGGATAGGACTTGGTTCTGCCCTGCTTGTTGATGTACCACACTACGGACATATTGTCCGTCTGAACTGCAGTAGTCCCAATGGGAAGAGAGTCCTGAAGGGCTTGCAATGCTAAAATCACTGCTCTCATCTCCAAGACATTTATGTGCAGGTGGCACTCAAAAGGTTGCCATGTGCCCTGGTCCGTCCTGCCCTGAAAATGCCCTGCCCACCCGATCAGAGAGGCATCCGTCGTCACCATGGCGACCAGGGGAGAAGGAACAAGTGGTCTGCCCTGAAGGACTTGAGGGGAGACCATCCACCAAGAAAGGTGTTTCTTGCAAGACAGGGTTATTAAGATGTTGTGTGACATTGGAATCTGTTGAAAGGACCACTGGGAAAAAAGCATCCACTGAAGGATCCGCATATGAAAGCAAGCTAGGGGAAGTAGTGTAATGGCTGCCGCCATGAGACCTAATGCCTTCAGGACAAACCTGGCCTGGATTTTGTTGTTCTGAAGGAGGATGTGAACATGCCTGCGAATATCTAGAACTCTTTGCTTGGTTAGATTTGCGGAGAGCCGGACTGTGTCCAAGGTGGCGCCTATGAAGGTAATAGACTGACAAGGCGACAAGGCAGACTTTTCGAAATTTATGGAGATACCTAGCCCTTTGCAAGTATGAATGGTGTAATCTCTGGAGAGGAGAAGCTGATGCATGGTGGTGGCAGTGAGGAGCCAGTCGTCTGGATATGGAAACACCTGGAATCCTTGACGCCTCAGATGAGCTGTAACCGCTGCCATGCATTTGGTGAACACTCTGGGGGGCTGTAGTGAGACCAAAGGGCAGGGCCCTGAACTGGTAGTGACTGGCTCCCAGCTGGAAGCAGAGAAACCTCCTGGAGTGCCTGTGCATCTTGATGTGGTAGTACGCATCCTGAAGGTCTACTGAGCACATCCAATCGTCCTGACCCAGAAAGGGTAGAATGGACTGTAGCGTGACCATCTGGAACTTCGTTCTTCTTACAGACTTGTTTAGTCTGCTGAGATCCAAAATTGGTCTCCAGTCCAGTGTCCTTTTTTGGTACCAAAAAGAACTTGGAGTAGATTCCGGATCCTTGTTGGCCTGCTGGGACTGGCTGGATGGGCTCTTTTTGTTAGCAGTTTTGATATTTCTAGTACTGCTTGTTCCCTTAGACTGGGTGGAACGTCTGGAAGGGGCCCTTTTGGCTGAGTTGGGGTGTGGATAAAGGGAATTTTGTAACCCTCGGATATAATCGACCATACCCATTTGTCTTGGGTGATTGAAAGACAGGCTTCTGGGTACAGTGATAACCTTCCCCCGACTGCCTCCGAAGGTGGACTGTCGGGCTGCTTCTCAGGGATGCTGGAAGGGTTTGTCAGAGAGAGACTCTCTGTTACCCTGATTTTGCGGACCTCCTCTGCCCCCTAGGGCGGCTTCTGTTATTGTTCCCCCCCTGCCTCTAGAGGGGAACTGACCTCTTGCGTCAGGCGCGACCTCTTGTGGTTTACGGAACCACATTTTCCCACCCTTCTGTCCCTTAGGACATGGTCTAGACACGGTGGAAAAATGGACTCCCACGGCAGAGAGAGTCTTGCCTTCTTGCTCGCATCTGGTCAAAGTATCCTTCACCTGAGGTCCAAACAAAGCTGAACCGTCAAAGGGGGAGTTAGTGAAGGACGCCTTGAAGGGGTCTGCAAAGTTACAAAGCCGCATCCAGGCGTGATGCCGTAGGGCCACACCTGTGCCTGCAGCTCTACTCGCCCCATCGGCCGAATAGGAAATAAGCCGCATGGAGGAGTTGACAATGGAATTCAGGCTTGCCAGCTGGGAGTTGATTTTGTCTCAAGACCCTGCAGCCGTTGGATCCTGTAGGGCCTCAACCACTTCTTTGAGCATGTCTCTTTTAAGGCGGGTGAAGTGGCACAGATAATTCAGCGACCACATGACAAAGATCGCTGAAGAAAACATCCGCTTGCCGTACCTATCCATAGTCCTAGACTCCTTGTTAGGAGGATGGACAGGTACTGAAGGATCAGCCAGTTCCTTCTTAGTGGCTGCAGCCACCACCATGGCATAAACCGGGACACCTTTGGCTAAAAACTGTTTGCCCGAAAGGGCTGTTATGAATTTTGAAGGCCTCCGTGGGGTAGGTTCCATCATATCAGGGGCCGTCCACGCCTTCCGCGCCACCACTTCCATAAGGGGGTCAAAGGGCGGAGACACCCAGGAGGTGGAAGGGCGAGAGCCAAACGCCTTTAGGTAAACCGACTCGTCCTCTGAAGGATTAAGGGTAGACCAGTTCCCCCTCTGCTTAAGGATCTCAAGGATGTCTGAAAAGGAGACATACTCAGAGGGGGACCGTGGGGACCCTTCCGACTCATCCAAGTCGGTATCCGATGTAATGGACTCAGGGGAGTCCACATGCTTCCTCTTACATTTCCTCTTCCTAGGGGGTTCCCCTGACGGATCAGGGGAAACCTCAGAAGGAGGATTTTCCCAATGGGGAAACCTGAAGCGTTGGATCTCTACGGTCAGGAATGAGAGGGTGGGTAGTGACCGCAGCAGGAACTACAGAGGGAGGAGCTGAGGGAGCTGACCGTGGAGCGGGCACAGGGGGCCAGCACGCTCCTCATGACTTCAAAGGCGCCCCTATCAGGCAGGGTAGAAGGTCCCCGCTCCGAAGAGATAAGGACCCCTCCCGGCACCGAGAGGGATGGCTCCGAAGCCGATGTCGGGGTCGAACTTACCAGCGCCGATGCTCCGAGAGGGAGAATGGGGTCGGACAAGGGTCTGATGCCATTCGCCCCCTCGGAGCTGACGAGGAAGTCCATGCGCCCGGATCCCGCCAAGGATGGGACCATGGAAGAGACCGGAGCCGACGACGGAGCTGAAAGGTGAGGTATCTGCTCCGACGTGTCGACGACCACAGATCCCACAAGCTCCGGCTCCGATCTCAAGGGAAGAGTCAGAGGAGGAATCGAAGATGGAGTGGGAATAGCCACTGTCTGCTGAGAAGGGCTATGGAGCATCTGGGCTAGTGCCTGAGACTTAAGAAGTCTACTAACTACCCTCTCGAAGTCATGGTCCGAGAGCCTGGAAGACCTAGAGGAATGGGATCGATGGCTCCGCTCCGAGAGTAATGGAGACCTCGGAGCCGAGTGAACAGATTCCAAGGACGGAGACCTGGACCGTTTACGGCTGGCATATGGCACCGACACAACTATCGGCGCCGACTGAGTCCTAGAAACATCGGCTCCGGCTCGAGCCGATGTAGAAGACTGCGTTAGAGAAACGTCTACTCCAGCCGGAGCCGATGAAGAAGACTGTGTCTTAGAAACATCGGCTCCAGTCAGAGCCGATGTAGAAGCAATCAGAGTGCCCCCAGTCGAAGGCTCTGAACATGGAGCCGACGGCTTCGAAGGCTTCCCCGATGATGACTTGGACGGGGAACCTTCAGGCTTTAATAAGCCTCTCAAAATTAACTTATTTCTGCGTTCCTGCAGGACTCTTGGACTGAACGCATGACAGACAGAACAAGAGTCCTGCAGGTGCAGAGGGCCCAGGCAATAAACACAAGAAGTGTGACCGTTTGTCAGCGACATTTTCTGACAGCACGAGTCACACTTCTTGAAGCCTGAGACCCTGGTGTCTTTAGACATCCTAATAAAGGACAAAAATGCACACACACACACACACACACACACACACACACACACACACACACACACACACACACACACACACACACACACACACACACACACCCCTTAACACAATCTAAGTCAGTCACACAAACAATTTATCCTGACAATTTAACGAAAAGGGGAATGGGCCCAAAGGCCTAACCTTTAACCAAACAAGGGGTTAGGAATTAAGGGATTAAAGGGAACCGGAAGGAAGTTAAGCTAAGAAGGGAGCTAATGGGATGGTTACTAACCAAAACTATTTGAAAAACTGACTAAAAAAGAGAAATTTAAAGAATTATTAAATCCATCCTGCAGAGCCAGTAAGAAACGCACCTCGTAGCTGAAGCGGCAAACGAGATCTGGGTAGTTAGCGCCTAGCATTGTGGGATATGGGGTAGCCTCGAGCCGGTAGAAATAGCTCTCGAGCTTTAGTATAGGCCGAGTCAGAGCTGAGGATCGGCTCCAAACCCATCCAGCAAGAATGAAGGCGAGATTGACAACTTAACATTAGGAGGTTCCGTATTGTAATGAGTTGAAATGGCAGAGGCATGGATCTGAATTGATGAGAAGGATAGGCCTTTGTCCAGCATCTCAGTTAGGTATTGTAAAATCTGAGGAATATTTGGAACAAGTGGTTCAAGCCCTTGTGCCTGGTTCCAAGCACAGAATCTCTTCCATTTTTCGGCATAAGATTTCCTGGTGCTGGGCCTCCTGGCTTTAAAAATGACATCCATATCAGCTTTAGAGAGAGGTCTGTTCTGAGTGGCTATATTTATTTATTTTTATTTATTTATTTATTTAACATTTGATAACCAGGAAAGTCCGACTTGGAACAAAGCCAATTTTCAGTGGAGGCCCAGTGAGAAATGCTCCAGATGTATGTCTTTGTAATTATATTATATATATATATTATCCGCCATGCAGCCAGATTTAAGGTTCTGAGTTGGCTGTGCAGGATCTGATTGTTTTGTTGAGTCAGAAGATGAGGAATTAGAGGTAAAGTCCAGGCTGGGCCTTGAGACAAGCTTTTTAGGATTGGGTACCAGTGCTGGCGTGGCCAGTCTGGGGCAATCAAGATCATTTTTGGCTTCTCTTGTCTGACTTTTAGGAGCACCTTGGGAAGGAGAGGCAGTGGTGGAAAGGCATAAACTGTTAGGGTTTTCCAGCTGAAAGATAGAGCATCCACTTTCCATGCTTGTGAGTGATAAGTCCTTGTGCAGAATCTCTGTAGTTGGTAGTTGTGAGGGGAGGCAAAGAGACCTATGTCTGGGCATCCCCATTTCCTTGTTATCATGCTGAAGACCTGTGGATTTAGTTTCCACTCGTGAGGGTCCATGAGGTTTCTGCTTAGTTCGTCTGCCAGAGTATTTTTCTTTCTTGGCAGGAATTGTGCCTGTAAATGTACTTAATAGGTCAGTGCTGTATTCCACAAAGTCATGGCTTGCCTGCAGAGGGGGTAGGAATGTGTGCCCCCTTGCTTGTTTATGTACCACATAACTGTAGTATTGTCCATCTTTAGTAATAGTTGTCCTGGATGTAGTAGACCCTTGAAGGCTGTCAGGGCATTCTGAACAGCTAGCATCTCTTTTTGATTGATGTGAAGATGCATTTGGTCCGTGGGCCACGTGCCCTGAATACATTTTCCTGCCATGTGTGCCCCGCAGGCATAATCCGATGCATCTGTTGTTAGTGTCTGCCTGGCTGTGGGTAAAGTGAAAGGCTGTCCCTTGTTGTGGTGACAGGCCAGTGCCCTCCATCGAAACTCCTGTTGCAGGCAGGGAATAAGAGTTATTATTGTTTTCAGGCTGTGGCAATGTTGAGTCCAAACACTTTTTAGGTACCATTGTAGCTTCCTCATATGCAGTCTTGCATATGGAATTAGCAGGATGCAAGATGCCATGAAGCCCAAAGCCTGCAGAATTTTTCTTGCAGGTAGATGGGTCTTTGTTGCCATCATTTGAAAGTAATGAGTCAGTTGCCTTTGCTTGTCTGGCGTGAGATAAGCCATCTGGGCAGTTGTATTTAACCTTGCACCCAGGAATATTATCTCTTGAGAGGGCACTATTTTTCTTTTCATTTACTGTGTACCCTAGGCAAATTTGTAACTCTTTTACAAACGCCAGATGCTTTAGTAGAATATCCTTGTTCTCTGCTTGAATAAGGCAGTCGTCCAAGTAGGGATACATTTGAATTCCTTTTTGTCTGCAAAATGCAATTACTGGTGCCAGGCATTTTGTGAAGACCCTGGGAGCAGTAGATAAGCCAAAGGGCAGTGCAGAGAATTGGTAATGCATTGAGTCAGCTATGAATCTGAGGTATCTTCTGCATGATTGTCTGATTGGGACATGCAGGTATGCCTCTTTGAGGTCCAAATTAACTAGCCAAGCCTTCTTGCCCAGCATGGGTAGAAGTTGCTGCAGTGTCAACATTTTGAATTTTGGAACTTACAGGAAAGTATTTAGAATTGACAGGTCCAGTATTGGTCTCCAGGCTTTGTCCTTTCTGGGTACCAAGAAAAGCTTTGAGTAAAATCCTTGCCCCTGTTCTTGCTGTGGTACTTTTTGAATAGCTCTCATGTCCATGAGAGCAGAAATTTGTTTTTGTGCCTCTGCCCATTGGTTTTGTGGCAGGTCTGGCATACCTTTTGACCTTGGTAGGGTGTGAAAGTGGAACCTAACCCTGAAAAACAATATTCAGTACCCATTTGTCCTGCGTGATCATGTGCCAATTTTGTGAGAAAAGTGCTAGTTTTCCCCCTAAGGGTGCTGTCAAAAGGTAAGTGCTTGCTTTTGTAGAGGGAAGTCATTGGGACTGTTTCCTATAAGGTTGTGATTTATCTTCTCCACCTTTGGGGGCTGAAGCACCCCATTGTTTAGGTCTGTATGAGCCTTGGGGCTGAGATTTGCCTCTTGGGCATCTGTATCTGCCTCGTTGTGGCCTGACACTGGAAAGGACCAATTTTTAGAAGGCCAGTTCCTGCTAAATCTATGTGGCTGAACCTGTAAGAAATCCTTTACTGTCTGCATTGATTTTGCTTTATCCTCCATTTTCTTTAACATCTCTTCTACCTTAACACCAAACAAAGTATCATGCTGTAATGGAGCATCCAATAATTTTGCTTTAACATGATCAGGTAAACTTTGTTCTTTCAACCAAGCATGCCTTCGAATGACAGAGCCTGTAACTGCGGCTCTGCAAGAAGCCTCTAATGAATCAAAACCACACTGCAGAGTATGCTTTCCCACTTGTTCAGCTGCATGCAATAAATTCTGCATTTCCTTATTGTCAGGACATTCTGAGCTTGTAAGAATTTTCTGTTTTAGCAAAGACATTAGGTATTGTTGTTATTTAAGCATGTGAAACTGGCAGTTTAAAGCCCTTACAGCTAAAGCAGCAGAAGTGTAAACTTTTTCCCCCCATCTATCCAGTGCTCTAGAATCCCTATCAGAGGGAACAGGGTTTTTTGCAGTGGAAGCCTTGACCCCTTTGGGACCCTGAGAAATTGTTTCTGGGTCAGCAGCAGGGTTTTTATAAAGACATTTATGAGAGTCTGGGACCCTCTAGTACTTACCTGGCTTGACTGGTTCAGGGGTTAAAGATTCAGGAGACAAACTGGATTCAGAAAAAACATCATCAACAATATCTAGTACAGGGGGGATAGCAAGGGGCCTGTGCTGAGGCAGTAAAAGAAAGTCTCTGAGCCTTTTCTTGGATTCTGAATAATCCTGGCTCTCCCAATGGAAATGCTCCCTTCATGGTGTGCAGGGTTTCCCCAAAAGAGTAATCCTCAGGAGGAGAGGCTGAAGGGATAGATTCTTCAGCATCAGAGTCCTCATAGGGATGAAGAGAATATCCCTGTTCTGAAGAGGAATCAGAGGAAACAGAAACCTGGTCAGAGGAGTCACAGTCTGTGTCTTGCCTAGGCCTTTTATCAGGAGGGGGATGTGAACCCCTGATCAAAGTAATTAGGTCCTCGGCCATTTTAAGCATCTGTTTCTTTGGCATGGATGACTGTCCAGGAGAATTCTGTATTTGTTTCTTTGTCTTTAATGGTGTTTTAGACTTTGCCTTGGCTGCTGAAGTGGACTTGATAGTAAGCTGTGTAGGTCTGAAAACACCCTCAGAAGCCGATGCCTGCTCAGCGGCTCCAGACCCATCTGAGGGAATAGCTTCTGTAGGCCCAATACCTTGAGTTTCCAGAGGCCTAGTTGTCTCCACGAGGTAGCGGGTGTCAGGGGCTGCGAAAGCGCCTCACTGAGAACCGGCGACTGGCCTAGAAGAGGCTTCATCGGTTTCGGACCTCAGATGCCTGTTGTCCTTTTCTTTGTCCTTACGGTTTTTTTTTTTTATGAATTCCGGTCGTCAGTTGTTCCGACGGCATTATGTAGTTAAACCTTCGGCCAAAGTAATGTAAAGCAAAATCAAACCGACGCTTAATAGTGCGTTAGTTGAATCTAGCACAAAACCAACAACTAGCAACGTTGTGGTCAGGGCCTAGGCAAGGAATACAGTAAGAGTGAAAATCCCTATGAGGTATTTGCTTCCCACAAGAAATACAACTGTTAACTTTTACTGACATCGGTCTGGAGCAAGAAAAAGTTTCCCCAATGGGGTACTTAGTTTTATTAAAGACTTTGGTTCTGAAATTCAATTTCGAAAATCTCAGGAGTCGGCCGACCGGCACTTGCGAACTGCTTTTGCTTCGGGCACCGCGTGGCAAGAAAGACTGAAGAAAATGGCGTCGGCTGCATCTTGTATACCCCTGGCGCACTGACGTCAGGGAAGAGGTGACAGCAACTGACAACGAACCAGGACTTTGGAATTCAGGCCGACTGAGGGTAGCCTGCCAGCAGGATAACCCAAGTGTAATGATTGCAACAGTGAAACACGATGAACATCAAAGAATCTTTCACTGATCTTGCTGGCTAGGAAATGGTGTTTTATTTATGCATACATTTTAGAAAGCAAAAACAAAGAATCTTCCACTAAATGTTGACCTTGCTGAAATAACAGTATGTCAAGGGAAGATTGCAGAGAGTACTTGTTATGTTCTTTTCTCAAGGAAAGAATCAAGAGATACGTTAACATAAAACCAAGACGTAGTCTAAGGATCAAGGATTAGGGGGTGGATATAGTCAATAGAGGAAAATTACTGAAAAGGAGAATATAATATGCTGTGTTCAGGACAGCAGACAGTTAAGGTTAGTAAGTTCGTATGACCTGTTACTTCAGAGAAGAAGACAAACACTCGAGCCTGTGTACAGAAAACAGATCTAGAGACTGTCAGTTTACGTTGTTCAGGACAATCAGAATGATGTACAGCAACTTGAATTGTTTATCAGAACTGTTAATGGAGACAGTATTTTGGATACTGTGAACATGTAATAAAACCTTATTAAATGAACTACAGTGTATGAAGAATTCATGCTGAGCAGTGCACAATACTACGTTCATAAGGGAGAGACGGACACCTACTGAAGCACGAGCTGGGGTAATTAAGACTTTTGTTTCTCAGTCTCATGGCATACAGTGTTTCCAGCTAATTAAGGTAAAGTACCATCATATCAAATCTTACAGGCTTAATGAGAAAGTCCCACTTTGACCCATTCTGAAGGGATATGGTCTTAGGACTTAAACTTTTTTATATTTTTTGCATATTTTTGTTTATATTTTTGTCTCTGTTTATTTTATGACATTGATGTTTTTCTGCATGTTGAATTTCTCTTTGTATGCATTTTTTCTGTATGCAGTTTATGCAGATATGTTTACAATTTTACAGAAGCTGTGGTTTTATTATGTCTTTCTCCTTTAACTATGACCCTCTGCATGTGACTGGTTGCTTAGTAATTGGATTGCCTATAAGTAAAGGTTGCTCTTCTGTGTATATGGTCCGATGAAGCAAAAGTGAAAGTGCTTACCAATTTTATTTGTTTATCTTCAGCTAGTGTGTTATTCCATTGGTTGTTTTGTTTTATATTTGGATTTTGCTTTTCAAATGCATATTTATCCCAGTCTTTGCACATTCCTTCAGTTAAAAGTCAAGATTAACATTCTTGTCTTTTGACAGCTTGAGCTGCAACAAAGATACTGTAAAACTTACAGAAGGGTGACCCAACAGGGCAAATACACCTCAATTCAGTTTATCTGTCTTATAAAAACATGATCTTTGATAATAAAAAGCTTTACCTGTCCTTGCAAGCATTCCCAACCTTCATGCATCCCTGTATCCAATATTCCACATAATTCAAAGAGCTGGATTAAAAGCTCCCCAATACTGTTAACACAACTTACTTCAGGGCATGTAGGACTTCATTAGTAGCTATTACCACATCTCTGTCTACTGCCCACACTACACACCCTTCTGTAAAGACTGTCCATTCTCTCAGCAAAGAAATCTCTACTTCCCTTGTAGTGTATGGATGTAAAGAAAGATTTTAAATTTACCTTTCTTCTAGCCAACCTCTACACATTACATACCTACCACATTAATCACTTTAATCAAGATTCATTACTGCCTTCTATGCTAAATTTTCCAGTATTACAAATAGCATAACAAGCTAAATTATAACCAGATTTGGTTAACTTTTTATGTTCTGCTTTGTCTGTGTGTCTTGCAAAAAATTGAATTTTTGAGTCAAATCTTCTAGAAAAAAATTAATTGCTTTGCAAAATCTTTTAGCTGTGTCTCTTACAAAAACAGAAATGTTAATTGTTATCTTAAGTATGGAAAAAGAAACTTTGCTCTCAACTCTAGAACTTAATTTATATTCAAAGATTAAGCTGCCAAAACAAAGTTAGTCTTGGCTCAGTGCACAACATACTGAAATTATCATCACATTTAAATGAACCAATAACTGATGCCCAGTCTTCCAGATCATAACGTATTAATGTATCTATAGTGCTTCCTAGGAATGAACCCTTTGCCTCTAATAGAATGGATCAAGTGATCTGAAACTCGAAATAACATTTGGTAATAGTAAGGATATCTATTCATCTCATACCCAAATTCAGGTACAAGAATTTGCAATATCGTTGCATCCTAGCTCCCATGTAGTTTTCCCCCCACAAACTCATTTTGAGTGTCCTATAAATATATGCCCTATAAACTACATATGCTAACATAGCAAAAATATCCTGGTAAGCAAGAAACTGCACTATAAATAGCAAACTCTCCTCTGAAGAAAGTTCATGAGAAATATGCAAATGTACCTTTAAGAACACGTGTTTCAGCTACATGGCTTCTGAATGCCTCTGACTTTCTATTATTTACTTAGTTTGAATTTGTTAACCACAGTAGCAACTGATTTCACTGTCAGCCGAGCTGGTAAGCTCAACAGATACACGAAATTATATACAAAAATACAGCTGAGTAAGTTGCATTTACTATCACTACGTTTGAAGTCCTCACTGCTGCAGTAACCTAAAGGAAAGTGGTTATATCCTACCCACGACAAAGAAAATCAAAAGCTGAAAAGACCGATTTAAGATTACAAGATAACCTATTTTAGGCATAAAGGCATGATTGCTCTTTTGACAACACTGACACCATTAAAACTGATATACTTTGTATATATTTTTGTTTTTTTACATTCTTATCCTGTAAATGTGTTAACACTCATTTTTTGTCAAGTTTGTCTATAATTTCTATTACTTGATGTGATAATTTTGTATGTAAGCTTAAGCTGGAGCTTTTCTCCCCGGGCCTCTGATGAAAATGGGCACTATCCCAGTCGGACCATCCCAGTACACAAATGTAAAATAAATAAAAATAAATACATTAGAAGGTGTATAACTTCCTTTTTACAGTAGGATCTGCAGTTCAGAGATGATTACTGTATAAAGTAACAATCACTAGGAAAAGCATCCCCCATGACGGAAAATGTAGGTGTACTGTATAAGCAAGTTAAAAGAGACTGTAATGTTGCGTGAGGCACTCAACCATAGACTACTAAAAGGTGTCATTCTTTGCATTAATTAAATGAGTATTGAAGCCCCACTGAGGGGAATATATTATGCCAAATAATTTTCCATATGCAGTGACAAATAGTAAAATACATTCTCAGACCTGTGAAATGCTACATATATTTATCTGTATTATTTAATTGATGGGTAAACTGCTTTAAGGCCCCTTTAAAAGGCACTACTCAGGTGCTGAAGCGCAAAACAACTTACACATACATATTACAACACATATGAAATATACAGAAGTAGAAAGTTAAAAACGTTTACAACAGTGTGTTAATAAGCAACTTAAATGGAAATTATTCTTACTGTGGCAGAAAGAACTGGTAACACAGATGAGATAAATGACCCACATCCATTAAAAGAGGACTTACAAGTGAGAAAGTGCATTTGCATGAGATACACAAAGTTCTAAATCTCGTGGTACAGCTTGTTCCTAAAATAATGGGGCAAACAAAAGATATAATACATGCAAAGACAAAACAGCTATAGTCAGCATGCTTAAAAATCAGTACATGAAACCTCAAGAGCTAAATGAAGAAACCAAAGAGAAACAGCGCAAAACAAATTACCAAAGGACTTTATGAGAGAGAAGTTACAAAGCATCAATTCCTACACAACCACCTAATAAACACCCTGCCTCTCTGGAGACCATCAAGCCTCCGCTACATGCATAAGCAAATCCAGATCTTTTTAAGGGGGGGCTTGGATATGTTATGCTAAAAACAGGTATCTTACTTTCTTCAGCTGTAAATAAGGATCTGATCCAGGAAAAAAGCTAATCCACCCACCATACTGATGAAGGCCTATGGATCATAGAAGGCTGTAAGGATACAGTTATACAGCTGACATCCTACTTTGGCATGCAACTTATTATTACATCTTACTGGCAAAAAGCAAATCCACCATAATGTCCTGACAATGAAATAAGAGTGTCACCATTTATCAAATGTATGTATCAGCACAGCCTGGCAACATGGTGCAAAAAGATGAAGCCTTAACTGTGACCAAGGTAACCCAGGTTTAATTAGTGGTCTTGGCACTGCCAGGAAGGAGGAGTGAAGGGGCATGGTGTGCTTACATCTCCTAATGGAGGCTGAGACTACATGCACATGAAGGCACACAGGGCAACTCGATCTTCCTGTTGCTGACCAGGAAGAATAAAGTCTTGTCTATGGAAAGGGAGATGAGGAAGGGCTGTTTCGAGGCAATGTTCCTTGTGGAAATAAAGGATGTCCAATGTGGTCAGCCCACTGCATGTCGCCTCCCAGGTACCTTGCCCAGTGCATGCTCAGTTAAGGACAGGGAGAAAAACAGTAAAACTGTCCACCATCCCCGATGGATGCCTGCATGCATGAGTACTCCTCTTGGCCTGCTCCTGCCCAGTAGGGAATGAATGGGCTACCTGGCAGACAGAAAATTTGATGGTCAGCAGGCGGTGTGGGCAAAATAAAAAAATATATATACCTCACTGTAGCACAAAGTCTAATAACACTAAACAGAAAGTCTTGCAAACAAAACATAAAATGAAATGGAGGGTGGGATATAATGTGACCCCCAGACATATGTACTATGACATTTCAGCAGCTCTGTCTTTAAAGAAAATGATTAGAAATGCCAAGCCATGCACTTTAATTATAAATGCAAGCCAACTTCATTTGCAAACTGGGCTACAGCCCTGAATGTGACCCATGTGACCAGAGCTCAGTTAGTTGCTTAAGCATCTTTGAAGCTGGTGTAAAAGAGAAGAAAGAAGTGGTTGAGAGCAAAATGCACAAGAGCCTGTTCTGTGGACACAACATGATCTGCCAGCTGATGCTGCAGAAGAAAACAAACCCGTGCTACACCCACTGTATGTGCTCCACAGAACACCTACTGGACACGTACGTGGAGTTGGGACTTACTGCAAAAATCCCAATCCACTGCAAATTACAGCACCATTCCCAGAACCTAACTCTTGTCTGAAGTAAACAAATGGACCACAGGGTTTTTGCCTGGATGGAAACGAATGATCGAGTCCATATGGCTTCTTGGGGAGGAGGTTTATTGGTCAAAGGTGGAGAAGGGTTCAAACCTTTATTTTTTTTTCAGAATGGAGGCTCCAGAATTCATACCTTGGGCAACAAATTCTATAAAAGCAATCCTTGGCTCTGAAGACTAATCCAGAGTGCTTGGTTAACATGCGAAGTAAAAAAAAAGCTGCCACTCAAACAGCTCTAGAATTCATTCCTCTGAAAAAAGGCAGCTGAAGTAATCACTCCTCCAGTGAAATGTGCTTTCACTATTCCTTTAAGATGTTTATATATGGAATCGCGAGAAAAACTAGAACTAGCAACTGGAGAAGGATCATTTTTCCATAAAAAAAAAAAATCCAGCCACTCAGAAAAAAAAAAAAACAGGCCTCTTTAGTTCTACAAATATGAGCAAACAATTTTACTCTAGAATGCATCTTATGGAAAATTTGTTTCACAACATCCTCAGGATGAGAACAGGACAAAAGGAACAGTATCTTTTGACTCACTAAAATATCTGACATGACCTTAAATACAAAAAAATAATTAAAGAAAGGTTAGTTTATACTTATGGAAAATTATGCAGGACTCAGCACTCACAAGCCTGCGACTATAAAACCCAAAGCTGAATTTTAGAGGTACTGTGTACACTACTTCAATACTTCAAAGTAAGACTTGGTCACAGTTGCAATAATAAAATTCATAAACTAAGGGATCACAGAAGTCCTCTTCAGTGGGTTACAATGTAAAAACCCTTTGACAAATAAATTAACAGCCTAAAAGGCAAAGACAGATACCATAAAAGGCATACCAGCAAGCCCAAGCAATGAAAAGTACAGTTGTGTACACTTACCATAAGTGTAGATGTTCGAGTGTATTCACTGTTGCAGTCATTACATTTGGGTAATCTGCTGGCATGTTGCCCTCAGTCGGCCTGAATATCAAAGTCTTGGGTCCTGCGTTGGTTGCTGTCTCCTCTTCCACGACATCAGGTCATCAGGGGTATAAAACATGCAGCCGACACCATTTTATTCAGTTTTTCTTGCCCCTGTATCAACAGCAATATATATGAAAATGCAATATTAGCAACATAAACTTTACCTTCATCTAAAAGCAAATACACCACAAAGGCTTTGGAATATAGGGAAGGAAAGAGAAGTTCTAGAAAAAGGGGGATGGGCGGGTGGGTAATTCCGGACTGCAACAGTGAATACACTTGTGGGTAATCCCGGACTGCAACAGTGAGTACACTCGAACATCTACATCTATGGTAAGTGTACACAACTGTACTATGTTCTTCGTGTTTTACTGTTGAAGTCATTACATTTGGGTAGAATCCCAAAGCTATGGATGGGAGGATGGTAGTAAATAGCACTAGGAGTGGCTATAAGGCCCTGCAGAACTGCAGTGGCAATGCCTGTCCTGGACTTAGAGAAGAGAGGCAAATGATAATGCTTTGTCAAAGTATGAACAGAGCTCCAAGTAGCAGCTTCTAGAATGTCTTTGGTTGGAACTCCTCTGAGAAAGGCTGCTGAGGTAGAGGCAGCCATGGTGGAATGTGACCTGATTCGCTTGGGCACCGGTTTACCATGATGCAAGTAGCAGAAATGAATGTAGTAGCTTATCCACTTAGAAACAGTCTGCTTTGATATAGCCTTCCCCTCTGATCCTGCAGCAAATGCCACCAGTAGTTGCTCAGACTTTCTTAGAGATCTGGTCCTGTTTAAGTAGAACCTTAGTTGTCTGTGTACATTCGATGAATGCAGAATCCACTCCCCCTTGCTCTGCGGATTTGGGTAAAATGTTGGCAGGTGAATAGTTTGGTTAAGAGCCACACTGGATACCACCTTAGGCATAAAGGAAGGATTGGCCCTGAGGGACACCCTGTCCGGGTAAGTAATAAAAGGCTCCACAGCCATGAGGGCCTGTAATTCTGAAACTCTTCTTGCTGAAGTGATTGCCAAAAGGAAAGCTGTTTTCCAAGATAAAAACTTTATATCCGCAGTAGCTGCTGGTTCAAAAGGAGGCAGGGTGAGTTTTTCCAGCACAAAATTGAGGTCCCATGCAGGGGTTGGTGATCTTCTGGGAGGCCTTAAATTTTTGGCCCCTCTAAGATACTGTATTAGCAGGGAATGAGAAAAGATAGGAAGTGCCGTGTTGTAATGAGCCGAGATGGCAGAGGCATGGATTTTTATTGAAGAAAAAGATAGGCCCTTGTCAAGCATCTGTCAAGTACTGTAAAATCTGAGGAATATTTGGTTTTGCTGTGTCCATTCCTTGTGCTTGGTTCCAAGCACAGAATCTCTTCCATTTATCACCATAAGATTTTCTAGTACTAGGCTTTCTGGCTTCCAAAATGACATCCATCACAGATTTACTGAGAGGTGTTTGAATAATTACATGATCAGCCATGCTGCCAGGTTCAGAGTTTGGAGCCGAGTGTGCAGAATTTGATTGCTCAGCTGAGACAGTAGATGTGGTATTTGAGGCAAGTACCAAGGAGGGAGTTGAGACAAATTCCTTAGAATTGGGTACCAGTGCTGGCGAGGCCAGTCTGGGGCAATTAGGATAATTTTTGTTTTTTCCTGTCTGACCTTTAGTAAAATCTTGGGGAGAAGAGGCAGAGGAGGAAAGGCGTAGACGGATAGGTTTTTCCAACTGAAGGATAGGGCATCCACTTTCCATGCTTGTCTGTGATACGTCCTTGTGCAGAATTTGTCCAGTTGATAATTTTGGGGAGAGGTAAATAGATTTATGTCTGGGCTCCCCGATTTCTGTGTTATCATGCTGAAAACTTGTGGATCCAGTTTCCACTCGTGAGGGTCCATAAGGTTTCTGCTTAGGTCGTCTGCCAGAGTACTTTGTTTTCCTGGCAGGAATTGAGCTTGAAGATGTACTTGGTAATTCAAGGCTGTGTCCCACAATGCCATGGCTAGTCTGAAAAGGGGGTAGGAATGTGTACCTCCCCTGATTGTTTATGTACCACATAACCGTGGTGTTGTCCGTCTTTATCAGTAGTTGTCCTGGATGAAGTAAGTCCTTGAAGGCTGTCAGGGCATTCTGAACAGCTAGCAACTCTTTCTGGTTGATATGCAGATGCATTTGTTTTGGGCTCCATATGCCCTGAATGCATCTCCCCGCCAGGTGGACCCTCCAAGCATAGTCTGATGCATCTGTAGTTAGGGTTTGGGTGGTAGGGGGTAGAGTGAAAGACCATCCCTTGTTCTGGTGACATGTCTCTGCCCACCAAAGAAACTCCTGTTGTAGGCAGGGAATGAGAGGAACCATTGTTTCCAGACTGTGACAATGTTGACTCCATAAAGTTTTGAGATACCATTGTAGTTTCCTCATATGCAGTCTTGCATATGGAATTAGTAGAATGCAGGATGCCATGAACCCCAAAGCCTGCAGAATTTGTCTTGCAGATAACTGGATTTTTGTTGCCATCTGTTTGAAGTATATAGTCAGTTGCCTTTGTTTGTCTGGCGTAAGGTAAGCCATCTGGGCAGTTGTATTCAAGCTTGCACCCAGGAATGTAATTTTTTTTGAGAGGGTACCAGTTGTGACTTCTTTTTGTTTACTGTGTACCCTAGGCAAGTTAGAAGCCTTTTTACAAACACCAGATGTTGAAGAAGAATGTCCTTGTTTTCTGCTTGAATGAGACAGTTGACCAAGTAAGGATAGATTTGTATGCTTCTTTTGTCTGCAAAATGCAATTACTGGTGCCAGGCACTTTGTAAAGAGCCTGGGCGCAGTAGATAAGCCAAAGGGCAGTGCAGAGAATTGGTAATGCATAAAACCTGCCTTGAAGCGGAGGTATCTTCTGCACGATTCCCTTATTGGGATATGCAGGTATGCCTGCTTTAAGTCTAGAGTCACTAACCAAGCGTTCTTGCCCAGCATGGGCAGTAGCTGTTGTAAAGTCAGCATTTTGAATTTTGGGATGTCCAAGAACATGTTCAAAATCAATAAGTCCAGCATTGGATGCCAGGCATTGTCTTTTCTGGGTACCAGGAACATTCTTGAATAAAACCCTTGTCCTTTTTCCTGTTCTGGTACTGGTTGAATAGCCTCCATATCCATGAGGGCCGCAACTTGTTTCTGAGCCTCTGCCCATTGATTTTGTGGCAGATCTAGCCAACCGTTTGGAATTGGCAAAGTATGGAAATGAAATCTGTACCCCTGTGATACTATGTTTAATACCCACTTGTCCTGGGTAATTAACTGCCAATTTTGAGCATGAAGTGCTAATTTTTTCCCCAAGGGGGCTGCCAAAAGATAAGTGCTTAGTGATGGTAGAGGGAAGTAATTGAGACTGCTTACTGTAGGGTTGTGCTTTGTTTCCTCCTGATTTGGAGGTAGAGGCACCCCTTTGCTTTGACCTGTAAGAACCCTGTGATTGGTATCTAGAGCCTTTTGAGTGCCTGGATTTGCCTTGAGAGGCTCTGTTGGACACAGGAAAGGACCAATTTTTAGTAGGCCAGTGCCTACTGAATCTGGGTGACTGCACTTGTAAGAAATCTTTTACAGTTTGCATAGATTTAGCTAGGTCTTCCATTTTCTTTAAAACCTCTTCTGCCTTATTACCAGAGTATCATGCTGTAAAGGTGCATCCAACAATTTAGCTTTTACACGATAAGGCAGATTTTGCTCCTTGAGCCAGGCATGCCTTCTAATCACAGATCCAGTAACTGCGGCCATGCAAGAGGCCTCCAAGGAGTCAAAATCACATTGCAAAGTATGCTTTCCAAACTGTTCTGCTGCATGCTATAATTCCTGTAATTCTTTATTTTCCACACAATCAGAAATCAACATCATTTTCTGTTTCAATAAGCCCATAACATGCTGTTGATATTTAAACATATGAAACTGGCAGTTTAAGGCCCTGATTGCCAAGGTTGCAGACGTATAAACCTTCTTTTCTCATCTAACCAGCGCCCTGGAATCTCTATCAGAGGGAGTAGGATTTTTGGCTGCAGAGGCCTTTACACCTTTGGGACCCTGTGAGATTGTTTCAGGTCAGCAGCAGGATTTTTGAATAAAAATTTGTGGGAGTCAGGAACCCTGTAATATCTATCTGGCTTACTAGGAGCCGGAGGTAGGGAATCAGGAGCCATGCTTGATTCCGAAAACACATCATCAACAATGTCTAATACAGGAGGTATAGCCAAAGGCCTATGCTAAGGAAGAAGAAGGAAATCCCTAAGCCTCTTTTTTTGATTCAGAGAAATTCTCACTCTCCCAATGAAAATGTTCCCTTAAAGTATGCAAGGTTTCTCCGAAAGAATAATCCTCAGGAGGAGATGCAGATGGAATGGATTCTTCTGCATCTGAATCCTCATAGGGTGGTATAGAAAATTCCTGATCAGAAGACGAATCAGAAGAAAGAGAAACCTGATCTGAAGATTCATAATCAGTGTCTTGCCTAGGCCTCTTAGCAGGGGGGGGGGGGGGGGGTTGGGAACCCCTGATCAAGGTAATCACGTCCTCAGCCATTTTGATCATCTGTTTTTTAGGCGTAGGGACCTGAGCACGTGGCTCATGCGTCGTTTTTTAGACTTAGAAGTTGTTTTTGTTTTTGAAGCTGTCGTCGGTTTTATATAGAAATGTTGAGGCCTGAAAACACCTTCAGAAGCCAGTGCCTGATCTGCGGCTCCAGACCCATCCGAGGATGAGACATCCGCAGGTTCAATACTCTGAGAATCTTGCGGCATACCGGACTCTGCATGGGTCTCGGTAGAGGCCTGCGACTCAAAAGTAGCAGGTATCAGGGGCTGCGAAAGCACCTAAAGTACCGGCGACTGGCTTAGGAGAAGCTTCTTCATCGGTTATGGACCTCAACGGTCTGTCTTTTTCTTTGCGTTTTTTGTGAACTCCGGTAGTCGGATTGCTATTAGACGACATTTCAGGGTAATTAAATCTGGATCCAAAATATTTTGAAGCAAAAATATACCGATGCTTAATACTGCGTTGGTTAAATTTAGCACAAAACCGACAGCAAGGCACGTTATGATCTGGGCCTAGGCAAGGAATACAGTACAAATGAAAATCCTTATGAGGTATTTGCTTCCCACAAGTAATGCAATTATTAACTTTTACTGACATCGGTAGGGAGCAAGAAAAAGTTTCCCCAACGGGGTACTTAGCTTTAATTGAAGACTTCGCTTCTGAAACTCGAATGCGAAAATTTCAGGAGTCGGCCGACCGGCACTTGCGAACTGCTTTTGCTTCGGTCACTGCACAGCAAGAAAGATTGAATAAAATGGCATCGGCTGCATGCTTTATACACCTGACGTCATGGAAGAGGAGACTGCAACAGACGCAGGACCCAAGACTTTGATATTCAGGCCGACTGAGGGCAACCTGCCAGCAGATTACCCAAATGTAATGACTGCAACAGTGAAACACAAAGAACATCTTGGCAGACAAGTAAACAGACAGAAATAGAAGTTCAAAATCTCCAAAGGGGAAGGACGCCCGTGAGCTATAGAGAGCAGCAATCATAACAGGGCAGTAAAACAACTGTAACTACCTTCTTGTCCTATTCCTTACAGGGGGCCAAAGGCATGGACTGTCCACAACTCTCCTGTGTGGAGATCAGATTCAGCAAAGGCATCCTGAATAATCCAGGCACTTGTAAGTCATTCAAGAAGGTACAAAGTATTGATTTATCAATTTATTCATTTGCACTTGTTTACCAGGTTAGTCCAACTAGGCCAATGGCCTCTTTTTGAGGGATACCAGACTAGAAATTTGGAGGAGGAAAAGGAGAAAGTAAGCTGAGAGTTAATGTTGCAGAATACTGAAACATCACAAGCAGAATACTGAAATACAAACAGACTCCAAGACAGGAGATGGTTGTTACAGATATGAAGTAGGAGGAGGAGGTCTGGAAAACTGTGTAGCTGGAGATGATGGATCAAGATGAGCCAAATGCTGATGAGGAGGCAATCTAGAGTACTATGGTGGATGACGTGCTTGGAGAAGTAACAAAGTGCTGCCAGGTGAATCAGAAAAAGGAGCTGACTTACTAGAAGGTGCTGACAGCAGTCTGGGGGTATGCTTGGCCAGTGGAGTGGCTGGTTTTAAAGGCATACCCCTGGAACAGGGTTTTTTGTGAGAAATAAAAAATGATTTCACACATGCAGAAACTGTAAACAAAGTAAAAAAAAGATGCTGTGACTGAGGTTGAAAGAAGAAAATAACGGATGCAAAGACAATAAAAACACAAGAAAAGACCAGTGATAAGAATCAAAATAAGGAAAAGTGGCGTTAATAACAAATATGAAGTTGAGTAAATTTTTCAAAAACAAAACTAAGGTCCCAGGAAGGTGGAATTAGCTTCCTGAGAGACCTGACATGATGAATGCCTTTAAGAAATTGCTTGACATCAAATCTAGAAGGCAGGGGAGGAGCTAAAGGTAGACAAACAGAAATTGTTGATAGGTGAGCTTTAACTTAAGAACATGCTCAACTAGCATGAAGCAGATCGCATAATAGAGAAAGTACAGTTGTGTACATTTACCATAAATGTAGATGCTAGAGTGTATTCACTGTTGCAGTCATCGCATTTGGGTTATCTGCTTGCAGTAGCCCTCAGTCGGCCTGATTATAAAAGTCTTGGGTCCCAAGGCCGGTTGCTGTCTCATCTTCCATGATGTCAGGTAGTCAGGGGTATAAAGCATGCAGCCGATGCCATTACATCAGTTTTTCTTGCCCCAGATGTCAGGTGGTCCCATAATGGGAAGCAATTATATATAAAGTTACACCTCCAACAAAAAAACAAACACACCAAAAAGCTTTAAGCATAGTAAATAAGAACAGAGGTATAGTCAATAGAAGTCAGGGGGCTGGAGGGAGGGTAATCAGGACTGCAACAGTGAATACACTCGTACATCTACATTTATGGTAAGTGTACACAACTGTACTATATTCTTCATGTTTCACTACTGCAGTCATCACATTTGGGTAAATTCCTAAAGCTAAGCATGGGAGGAGGAAATTAGATAGCATTAGGACCAGCTATAAGGCCCTGCTAGACTGCAGTGGCAAAACCAGCTCTGGATTTAGAAAAAATTGGAAAGTGGTAATGCTTGGTGAAGGTATATACAGAACTCCAGGTAGCAGCTTCTAGGACGTCCCTGGCAGGGACACCTCTGAGAAAGGCTGTAGAGGGAGATGCAGCCCTGGTTAATCCCTTGTGGGGTAGGTTTTCCATGGTGCTTATAGCAGAAATTAATGCAGTGGCCTATCCACTTAAAATGGTTTGCTTTGAAATGGTCTTCCCCTCTACCCCAGCAGCAAATGCAACCAGCAGCTGTTCAGATTTCCTGAGATGTTTAGCCCTGTCCAAGTAAAATCTAAGTTGTCTGTGCATGTCCAATGAGTGCAGTATTCATTCCCCCTTGTTCTATGGCTTAGAAAAGAAGGCTGGCAAATGAATTGACTGATTAAGGGCCACAATGGATACCACTTTGGGCATGAAGGAGGGATTGGTCCTGAGGGACACCCTGTCCGCATGAAAGATGACTAAAGGCTCCACTGTCATGAGGGCCTATAATTCAGACACTACTCTTGCTGAAGTGATGGCTAGAAGGAAGGCCGTTTTCCAAGAAAGGAATTTCAACTCTGCATTTGCAGCTGGCTCAAAGGGAGGTAGAGTGAGTTTTTCCCAATACAAAGTTGAGGTCCCAGGCTGGAGTAGGGGCTCTCCTGGGTGGTCTTAAGTTTTTGACCTCTGTGAGGAACTGCTTCAACAGTGGATGAGAGAAGAGGGGTGGCTCTGTAGTGCAATGAGCTGGAATGGCTGAGGCATGAATTTTGATGGAGGAAAAGGAAATGCCCTTGTGAAGCATCTTAGTTAAGTATTGAAGAATCTGAAGTAAACTGGGCGCTGCTGTGCCCATCCCCTGAGTTTGGCTCCAGGAACAGAATCTTTTCCATTTTTCAGCATAAGATTTTCTAGTACTAGGCCTCCTTGCCTCCAGAATGACATCCATCACTTGTTTACTGAGGGATGGAAACAGCAAGATCAGGTAATTAGTCAGGCTGCCAGGTTCAAGGTTTGAAGATGTGGGTGCAGAATCTGGCCCTCATGCTGGGAAAGCATGGTAGGGGGTGTGAGGCAGGTGCCATGGTGCCAATAGTGACACTGCGCAAGAGGGGGTACCAGTGTTGGTGTGGCCAGTCTGGTGCAATTAGTATTGTCCTTGGTTTGTCCTGTTTGATCTTTAGTAGTACTTTGGAGAGGAGAGGAAAGGGGGTAAGGCACAAACTGATTGGATGCCCTGTCCACCCGGAAAAACCTCTTTCCATGCTTGTTTGTGGGGAGTCCTTGTGCAGAATTTGTCCAATTGGTAGTTCTGGGGGGAGGCAAACAGGTCCATCTCTGGGCTCCCCCATTTGTTTCCCAACATATTGAATATCTTTGGTTCCAGTTTCCACTCGTGCGAGTCCATGAGATTTCTGCTTACGTCATCTGCCAGTGTATTTAGCTTTCCTGGCAGGAACTGAGCCTGTAGGTGCACTTGGTAGCTCAAGGCTGTGTTCCACAGAGCCATGGCTAGTCTGCAGGGAAAGTACGAGTGGGTTCCTCCCTGCTTGTTTATGTACCACATAATAGTGGTGTTGTCCGTCTTTACCAATAATTGTCCTGGAAGAATGTGGTCCTTGAAGGCTGTCAGAGCATTCTGTACAGCTAACATTTCTTTTTGATTGATATGCAGGTGCATTTGACTTGGGTTCCATTTGCCCTGAATGCACTGCCCTGCCAAATGAGCCCCCCATGCATAGTCTGATGCGTCTGTTAGGGTTTGGGCGGCAGGGGGTAGAGTGAATGGAAGTCCCTTGTTTTGGTGGCAGGTCTCTGCCCACCAAAGGAACTCTATATCTTTAGACAATGTATGATAGGAATCAATGATTCTAGATCCTGAGAATATTAACACCATAAGCTTTTTAGATACCATTGTAGTTTCCTCATATGCAGTCTTGCATATGGAATTAGTAGAATGCAGGAGGCCATGAACCCCAGGGCTTGCAGTATTTTCCTTGCAGATAGCTGGGTCTTTGTGGTCAGTAGTTTGAAGTAGGCTGTCAAATGAACTTGTTTCTCTGGCGTGAGGTAGGCCATCTGGGAAGTTGTATTCAAGCTTGCTCCCAGGAATACAATATGCTGGCAGATTCTTTTTGTTTATGGTGTACCCCAGAGAAGTTAGCAATTTCTTCACAAATGCCAGATGATTCAATAGTATGTCCTGGCTTTCTGCCTGAATTAGACAATCGTCCAGGTATGAGTATATCTGAATATTTCTTTGCCTGCAAAAAGCAATGACTGGAGCTAAGCACTTTGTGAATATCCTGGGTGTAGTAGATAAGCCAAAGGGCAGTGCAGAGAACTGATAGTGCATGTAGCCTGCTTTCAAGCCTAGGTATCTTTTGCAAGATTCCCTTATTGGGATGTGCAGGTAGGCTTCCTTTAAAATCCAGTGTTGTCAATCAGGTATCTTTGCCTAGCATAGGAAGCAGATGATGAAGAGTTGGCATCTTGAATTTTGGGATTACCAAAAATGTGTTTAGGATATATAGGTCCAGGATAGGACGCCAGCAATTGTCTTTTCTGGGTACCAGAAAAAGTCTTGAGTAGACACCTTGTCCCCATTCTTTTTCTGGGACAGGTTGAACAGCCCTGATGCTTAAAAGAGAGAGAGAACTTGCTTTTGAGCCTCTGCCCACTGATTTAGGGGTAGATTTGGCCAACAGTTTGGGGTTGGTAAGGAGTGGAAGTGGAATCTGTATCCTTGGGAAACTATATTTAAAACCCAAAGGTGATCTGTGCCTAACATATAAAGCTATGTCAAACCCAGAGCTGTTGGACATGCTACACCTAAAGAAATCCCAATCCCTCCGAGCTACATGGTCTAGGGACCTAAACCTTGTCATCATAATAAACAGGACATGCTGGAGGGATAGATTTCTGTCCCAGAGACTTCCCATACTCTAGAACAGGCTACCCATCTATGTCAAGCAAAGTTCTTCATTAGCACTCTTCAAGAAAAAGCTTGATGAGTGGATGGGAAATAGGAAATACACCCCGGGATCACTTCTGTGTCTCTGCTCAACAGTGGCACAGGAAAATAACTTTATTGGGTGGCATAAGCCAGGGAACCTTGTTGGCTAGGCTTACGTAGGCCCTTGGGCCGATAGCCTAGTACCTACCTATGAACCTATTTGTCCTGGGTAATGAGTTCCCAGTTTTTTGCCTGCAGGGCAATCTTGCCCCCCCTAAAGGAACAGTCAGTTTAGCAGGGCTTGGAAGGTTTAAAGTTAAGTCATTGAGACAGTATACCATTGGGGGGGGGGGTCTTACTACTTCCTGCTTTGGAAGTGGGAGCCCCCCACTGCTTAGCCCTGTGAGTCTCTTGGGACTGCAGCCTGTGTGTTTTGCTGGTTCTGGGTTTGGACTGAAGGCCTGGAAGAGGCAGGAAAGGACCAATTCTTAGAGGGCCAATGCCTACTAAATCTGGGAGGCCATACTTGCAGGAAATCTTTAACAGTTTGCATAGATTTAGCTTTTTCCTCCATCTTTTTAAGTACTACTACTGCTTTGTTGCCAAACAGGCGGTCTTGGTTTAAGGGAGCATCCAGCAATTTATCCTTAACATGATCTGGCAAAAATTGCTCCTTAAGCCAAGCATGCCTTCTAAGTACAGACCCGGTGACAGCAGCCCTGCAAGATGCCTCTAATGAATCAAAACCACATTGCAAAGTATATTTTCCAACTTGTTCAGCAGAATGCATTACACATCCTGTAAATCTTTATTTTCAGCACAGTCAGGGATCAACATCATTTTCTGTTTAAGCAATCCAATAATATGCTGCTGATACTTTAACACATGAAACTGGCAGTTTAAGGCCCTAATGGCCAAGGTTGCAGAAGTGTATACCTTTCTTACCCCATCTATCCAGCGCCCTGGAATCTCTATCGGAGGAGAAAGGATTTTTGGCAGTAGTAGCCTTAATGCCCTTGGGTCCCTGTGAAATGGTCTCAGGATCCACAGTAGGATTTTTAAAAAAGAACTTGAGAGAGTCAGGAACCCTGTAATACCTATCAAGTTTTCTGGGAGCAGGAGGTAAAGAGTCAGGGGACAGGCTAGACTCAGAGAAGGCATCATCAACAATGTCCAGTACAGGAGGTATGGCTAAAGGCCTCTGTTGGGGAAGGAGTAAGAAACCCCTAACCCTCTTTTTGGAGTCAGAGTAATCCTGGCTTTCCCAGCGAAAATGTTCCCTAAGAATAAGAAAGGTTTCACCAAAAGAGAAATCCTCTGGAGGAGAAGCAGAGGGAATGGAGTCCTTTGCATCAGAATCCTCACAGGTAGAGAAGGGTAAATACTGGTCATCAGTGGAAACAGAAATTTCAGAGTCCTGATCAGAAGAATCAAAAGGAAAATCAGTCCTAGGTCTCAGAGGGGGAAGGGTGGCTCTCCCCGATTAGAGTAAACGTTTTCAGCCATTCTTATCATTTGTTTTTGAGGCATAGGGGCCTGACCATGTGGTCTGGGCAGTTTTCTAGGCATGGTTCAAGTTTTAGGCCTTGAAGAAGAAGATGGCGTCGGTTTAATATGCAAGTCATTAGGCCTGAATACACCCTCAGAAACCAGTGCCTGCACAGCGGCTCCGGACCCATCCAAGGTAGAGACATCCGCAGGTTCCACAGTTGAGGAAGCATCTCGCGGCATACCGGACTATGAATGGGTCTCAGTAGAGGTCTGCGAATCTGAACTAGCGGGTATTAGGGGCTGCGAAAGCTCCTCACTGAGTACCGGCGAAATGGCGACTAGCATAGGAGAAGCGTCATCGGCAGCTTTGGACCTATGGGGTCGGTCTGTCTTTATCTTTGCATTTTTTCGGATTATCGTTAGTCGGGTGGCTTACTGAAGCCATTTCTGGATAATTGAACAGAGTACCAAAATATTTGGAAGCGTAAATGAACCAACGACAAATAGTTTGAGGTTTGAATAAGGCACAAAACCAACAGCGAGGTTCGTCGTGATCTGGGCCTAAGCAAGGAATGCAGTACGAATGAAAATCTTTATGAGGTATTTGCTTTCCACAAGAAATACAATTGTTAACTTTTACTGACATCGGTTTAGAGCAAGAAATAGATTCCCCAATGGGGTACTTAGCTTAGTTGAAGATTTCGGTTCTGAAATTCAAAAACAAAAATTTCAGGAGTCAGCCGATCGTCACTTGCAAACTGCTTCTGCTTCGGGCACCGCACTGCAAGAAAAACTGCTGCAATGGTGTCGGCTGCATGCTTTATACCCCTGACTACCTGACGTCATGGAAGATGAGACAGCAACCGACGCAGGACCCAAGACTTTGATAATCAGGCCGACTGAGGGCTACTGCAAGCAGATAACCCAAATGTGATGACTGCAACAGTGAAACACGAAGAACATCCAGAGTAACGTCCACCGTTAAAGGGACAATTCCCAGTGTTTAAAATTAGGGTCCGAGTTAAGCTGAGAGAAGTCAAGCCCACTTTGACACATTACTTTCATTTCCACCCACAGTGTCATTTTACTTTTAAATATCTGGTAAATCCATAGTTCCAGTCTTGTTTCATCTCCCAGGATAAACTAAATCTTTGGATTTGTGCTCCTCTCCAACTTACACTGGATTGGGGAACCATGCTCCCAGCTCCTGGCTCATACTTAAAATAAAGAAAGCTGTACCAGGGAAAAGGGACATCGGTGTATGCTAATTTTTAAAATTTGAACCACTCATGCTTCTACAGATGAACAAGCAGCCCACATAGCTCTCAACCTTGAATCTCCAAAATGAGGAATACTGCCTCCCATAATGTGGAACAAATGGACAAAATGTGGAACACCTGCTAACAGCATACTAACAACTTCAACTAAAAAGGTCACACAATGGTTAAGTTGTGTTAATTTATACTTATAAAAAGTTATTTTGATGAATTAATATGATTCAGTATAATTTACCATAGATATTAGTTTAAAAAATTCCTAACACAATGTGTGACAGACCTTTTCATTGTGGAACTTTGAGGAACATGGACTTTTTAACACCCAAAATGAGGAATGTTCCTTGTAGTGAGGTACACCTGAGAGGTATGGCAGCCCACTCATAAAAAATAGTGCATTTGTATAGTAGTATTCTGAAATCAGCACATAAACTAAAAGCTGAAAAAGGAAGTGTGTGTGACTACTAATTCTCCAACCTTCTGTCAACACACATGCTTTCTATGGTACTAGCAGGTCAGAAAGTCACTACACCAGTCTAGTATTCAAAAATCAGAACACAGTAAAACATGAAAGAAAGAGAATATGGTTTCCACTACTGTTTGCCAGACTCGCATGCTTTCTACAGGTAGAAGCCATGTCATAAAATTGTTGTAGATGGCCAGGATTCACAACCACCACAGAATAAAATATAAAATGAAAGAAACAAAAAACTCTTGTTAACTATGTTTTAAAAGCCTTGCATAACTGCTGCGCTGTCTAGAGTATCAGGAGCAGTCAGGTCTCAATGGGTAAAATGCACAGATTAAAGTAATGAATGGTTCACAGGGAGAGCTGTTGTCAGTACAACTGCAACTTGAGATAGAATTTGGCTAACACCTTTGAAACTTCCTTCAGGCACTTCCCTTACCCCCCTCAGCCAAAGGTGAGCATGTTCAGAAAGTCAAACCTGAAATGTAAACAAAGGCTGAATCACAACAACAAAATAAATCCCTGGGAGTGTCCCTTTAAGGAATCCTAGTTTCGAGAGAGGCACCAAACAGAAAATATTTTCCACTTGGACAATTATTTTCTGGTAGTGAGTTTCCTGGCCTCCTGTAGGACCCGAAGCATAGGGATCAAAACCCTATCATCCACAGCACCAGCTGAGTGGACAAGTAAGGATGGATGAGAGACAATTTGTCTTGTGTGAGATCATCAACCCAGTGAGATAACTTGCGGTGACTGCCCCTGGCCAAGTGAGAAAGAAAGCGGAACCAATGCTGTCTGGGCCAAAAGGGAGTCACTAGCAAGATTTTGGGCGTGCCTTGCCTGACCTTGTGCAAGATCCCTGGAAGCAGAAGAATGGGAGGGAAGGCATGCAGAAACATCTCCTTTCCAAGGAAAAGACGGGGTGTCTACTTTCTGAGCCAGAGGACTTGGAACCCTGGAACAAAATAAAGGAAGTTGTCTCTTCAGAGGGGAAGCTAAAAGATCTACCTGTGGAATACCCCACTGACGAACAATATCCAGGAACACATCTCTGTGAAGCATCCATTTGTGAGCTTGTATGCTGGACTTGCTCAAAAGAGTGTGCCACAAGATTGTGCTCTAAGGGAATGTAAACTGCCTGAAGAGTCATTTGATACTGAACAGCTAGATCCCACCCCTGAAAAGCTAGTCTGCAAAGACAAGATCTGGTACCCCCCCCCCCCCCCCTGCTTGTTGACATACCACATCACAGTGGTGTTGTCTGTGAAAATTCTGAGGGGGGCCAGGATGAAATAGGGAATGAAAAGCCTGAAGGGACAGAAGCAGAGCCCTCATCCCATTTATGTTGATGTGGTCTGACCTCTGGTGCAGAAGCCAGAGACCCTGAACCTTGAGAAAAATGAAGAAGGCCCCACATCACCTGTCTGAAGAGTCTGTAAAGAGCTCTGAAGTCGAGGTTGGATCTTGGAAAGGCAGCATCAGGTACAGAACGAGTCGATGAACCCACCACTGAAGCTCAAGCTTGGGGACAAGGCAGGAAGGAGACTGTCCAGGCGGTGGTAATGTTGAAACCAGGCAGTGACAATGTTGAAGCCACACCGACAAAGTACCACTGCAGTTTTCTCATATGGAGCCTAACCAAAGGAAGCATGGGAATGTGGAAACAATAAACCCAAGAGCCCTGAGAAAGTTACTGACTGGCTTCAGAGGAAGAAGAGACTGGAAAAAGGCAATAAGAGACATCGCCTTGGGGGAGAGCAAGGATGCCAGCATGGGGATGGTCTGAAACCTGCAACCAAAGAAAATATAATGGGGAGCAAAATAAAATTAAAAACACAAAAATATGCCTCCAAACAAAAGCAAATACTTCAAAAAGGCTTTTAAGCTTAGTAAAAGAAAGTAGAGGTATAGTAAGAGAAAACCAGGGGGCTGGAGGGTGGGTAACCAGGACTGCAACAGTGAATACACTCTAACACCTACATTTATGGTAAGTGTACACAACTGTACTATGTTCTTCGTGTTTCACTGTTGCAGTCATTACATTTGGGTAGATTTCCAAAGCTATGGTTGGGAGGATGGAGTTATACAGCAGTAAGAGCAGCAATAAGGCCCTGCAAGACAGCAGTGGAAAAGCCAGTTCTGGATTTAGAGAAAATTGGTAAATAATAATGCTTGGTGAAAGTATGAACTGAACTCCAGGTAGCAGCTTCTAGAATATCCCTGGTAGGAACACCTCTGAGAAAGGCTGCTGAAGTAGATGCAGCCCTGATGGAATGAGATCTGATCCCCTGGGGGATAGGTTTTCCATGGTGCTTATAGCAGAAATGAATGTAATGGCTTATCCATTTAGAGATGGTTTGTTTTGAAATAGCCTTTCCCTCTGCCCCTGAAGCAAATGCTACCAAGCAGTTGTTCAGATTTTCTTCAAGGTTTAGTCCTGTCCAAGTAGAATCTAAGTTGTCTGTGCACATCCAATGAATGCAGAATCCGTTCCCCTTTGTTCTGTGGATTGGAAAGAAAGTTGGCAAATGAATGGATTGATTAAGAGCCACACTGGATACTACCTTGGGCATGAAGGACGGATTGGTCCTGAGTGACACCCTGTCCGCATGAAAGATGATGAAAGGCTCCACACTGCCATAAGGGCCTGTAACTCAGATATCCTTCTTGCTGAAGTGATTGCTAGAAGGAAGGCTGTTTTCCAGGAAAGAAATTTTAAGTCTGCAGTAGCAGCTGGCTTGAAAGGAGTTAGAGCAAGTTTCTCCAATACAAAGTTAAGGTCCAGCCAGGGGTTGGAACTCTCCTGGGTGGTCTCAAGTTTTTGGCCCCTCGAGGTACTCCTTGAGCAGAGGATGAGAGAAGAGGGGAGGTTCTGTGTTATAATGAGCTGAACTGGCTGAGGCATGGATTTTAATGGAGGAGAAGGACAGGCCCTTGTGAAGCATCTCAGTTAAATATTGCAAAATCTGAGGTAAATTGGGTGCTGCTGTCCTCATCCCTTAAGACGGACTCCAAGCACAGAATATTTTCCATTTGTCAGCATAAGATTTTCTAGTACTAGGTCTTCTCGCCTCCAAGAAGACATCCATCACAGGTTTGCGGAGGGATGCTAAGGGTGAATTTAAGTGATTAGCCATGCTGCAAGGTTCAATGTTGGGAACTGAGGGTGCAGAATTTGGTTCTCCTGCTGAGACAGTAAGGAAGGTGTCTGAGGCAGGTGCCATGGAGAAGTTTGAGACACACTGCGCAGGAGTGGGTACCAGTGTTGGCGTGGCCAGTCTGGAGCAATCAAAATCATTCTTGGTTTGTCCTGCTTGACTTTTAGCAGAACTTTGGAGAGCAGAGGCAGAAGGGGAAAGGTGTAGACCGACAGGTTTTTCCAGCTGAATGACAGAGCATCCACTTTCCAGGCTTGGTTGTGAGGAGTCCTAGTGCAAAATTTGTTCAACTGGTAGTTATGGGGGGAGGCAAATAGATCTGTCTGGGCTCACCCATTTGCTTGTCAACATGTTGAAAATCTGTGGTTCCAGTTTCCACTCGTGTGGGTCCATGAGATTTCTGCTTAGTTCATCTGCCAGTGTATTCATTTTTCCTGGTAGGATTTGAGCTTGTAGTTGCACTTGGTAGCTCAAGGCCGTGTTCCGCAATGCCATGGCTAGTCTGCAGAGGGGATAGGAATGTATACCCCCGTTTATGTACCACATAACCGTGGTGTTGTCTGTCTTTACCATTAGTTGTCCTGGATAAATGTAGTCCTTGAATGCTGTCAGAGCATTCTGTACAGCTAACATTTCTTTTTGATTGATATGTAGGTGCATTTGATTTGGGCTCCATTTGCCCTGAATGCACTTCCCTGCCAGGTGAGCCCCCCCATGCATAGTCTGATGTGTCTGTAGTTAGGGTTTGGGTGACAGGCGGTAGTGTGAATGGTAGTCCTTTGTTTTGGTGGCAGGCCTCTGCCCATCATAGAAACTCCTGGCGTAGGCAAGGTATGATAGGAATCATTGTTTCCAGGCTTTGACAATGTTGACTCCATAGACTTGTTAAGTACCACTGAAGTTTCTTCATATGCGGTCTTGCATATGGAATTAGAAGAATGCAAGAGGCCATGAACCCCAAGGCTTGCAGTATTTGCCTTGCAGATAGCAGGGTTTTTGTGGCCCCTTGTTTGAAGTAAGTTACCAAATGAATTTGTTTTTCTGGTGTGAGGAAAGCCATCTGGGCAGTTGTATTCAAGCTTGCACCCAGGAATGTAATCTGTTGAGAGGGTACCAGTTGTGATTTCTTTTTGTTTATGGCGTACCCTAGACAAGTTAGAACTTTTTATGGTGTACCCTAGACAAGTTAGAACTCTTTTTATAAACACCAGATAATTTATAAGCATGGCCTGGTTTTCTGCCTGAATTAGACAATCGTCCAGGTATGGATATATTTGAATATTTCTTTGCCTGCAAAATGCAATTATTGGAGCCAGGCACTTTGTGAATACCCTGGGCACAGTAGACAAGCCAAAGGGAAGTGCAGAGAACTCATAATGCAGGTAGCCTGCTTTGAAGCATAGGTATCTTCTGCAAGATTCCCTGATTATGCAGGTAAGCCTCTTAAATCTAGAGTTGCCAACCCGGCATCCTTGCTAGCATAGGAAGTAACTGGTGAAGAGTCAGCATCTTGAATTTTGGAATGACCAGAAAGGTGTTTAGAGTAGACAGGTCCAGAATGGGACGCCATGAATTGTCTTTTCTGGGTACCAGGAAAAGCCTGGAATAGAAGCCTTGTCCCTTTTCCGCCTCTGGTACTAGGTGAATAGTCCCCATGTTTAGGGGGGAAAGTACTTGTTTCTGAGCCTCTGCCCACTGATTTGGGGGCAGGTCTGGCCACCCATTTGGTGTTGGTAATGTGTGGAAATGAAATCTGTATCCCTGGGACACTATTTTTAAAACCCATTTGTCCTAGGTTATGAGTTCCCAGTTTTTTGCATGAAGAGCAATCTTTCCCCCCAAAGGGGCGGCTAGAAGATAAGTGCTTGGCAATTTTAAAGGAAAGTCATTGAGACTGTTTACCATAGGGGGGTGTCTTGTTATTTCCAGATTTGGAAGTGGAGGCTCCCCATTGCTTAGTTCTGAGAGTCCCTTGGGACTGAAACTTGGTACTTTTGGTGTGTCTGGGTTAAGCTTGAGAGGATCTGGTAGGAGCTGTAAAGGACCAATTCTTAGTAGGCCAGTGCTTACTAAATCTTGGAGGTTGCACTTGTAAGAAATCTCTCACAGTTTGCATAGATTTAGCTTTATCTTCCATCTGTTTAGAACTTATTCAGCCTTACTGCCAAACAGACAGTCCTGATTTAAAGGAGCATCCAACAACTTTGATTTAACATGATCAGGCAGAGATTGCTCCTTAAGCCAAGCATGCCTTCTAAGCACAGACCCAGTAACAGCAGCCCTACAAGAGGCCTCTAAAGAATCAAAACCACATTGCAAAGTATGTTTTCCAACTTGTTCAGCTGAATGCAGTAAATCCTGTAAATATTTTCCAAACAGTCAGAAATCAACATCATTTTCTGTTTGAGCAGTCCCATAATATGCTGCTATTTTAGCATATGAAATTGGCAGTTTAAAGCCCTGATTGCTAAGGTAGCAGAAGTATTAACCTTTTTACCCCATCTATCCAGCGCCCTGGAGACTCTATCAGAAGGAGTAGGGTTTTTAGCAGTAGAAGCCTTAATGCCCTTGGACCCCTGAGAAATGGTTTCTGGGTCTGCAAAAGATTTTTGAAAAGAAACTTGTGGGACTCCGGAACCCTGTAGTATCTGTCAGGTTTACTAGGAGCTGGAGGCAGGGAATCAGGGGCCATACTGGATTCCGAAAACACAACAATGTCTAGCACAGGAGGTATAGCCAAAGTGCTATGCTGCGGTAGAAGGAAATCCCTAAGCCTCTTTTTTGATTCAGAAAATTTCTGACTTTCCCAGTGGAAATGCTCCCATAAGATATGTAAAGTTTCCCCAAAAGAAAAGTCCTCAGGGGGGAAGCAGAGGGAATGGAATTCTCTGCATCAGAATCCTCAGAAGTAGGAATGAACAAATCCAGGTCATTGGAAGAATTAGAAGAAACAATGTCCTGATCAGAAGAATCATAGTCAAGCTCAGTCCTAGGCCTCTTAGAAGGGGGGGGGGGGTGACTTCCCCTGATTAGACTAATAAGATCTTCAGCCATTTTGATCATTTGTTTTTTAGGCATAGGGGCCCGAACATGTGGCCTGGGTGTCCGTTTTTTAGACATAGATCGAGATTTAGGCCTCAGAATAGAAGGTGGAGTCGATTTAATATGCAAGTCTGTAGGACTGAATACACCCTCAGAAGCCGGTGCCTGCACAGCGGCTCCGGAACCATCCAAGGTAGAGACATCCACGGGTTCCAAAGGTGAAGAGTCTCGCGGCATACCGGACTCTGAATGGGTCTCAGTAGAGGCCTGCAAATCAGAAGTAGCAGGTATCAGCGGATGCGAAAGCGCCTCACTGAGTACCGGCGAACTGGCAACTGGCTTAGGAGAAGCGTCGTCGGCAGTTTTGGACCTCAATGGCCTGTCTCTTTCTTTGCATTTTTTTTGGTATACCGGTAGTTGGATGGCTAACCAACGTCATTTCTGGATAATTAAACAGAGAACTGAAATATTTAGAAGCAAAAATGTACTGACGACGGACAGTGCGCTGATTAAATAAAGCACAAAACCGATAGCAAGGTATGTCATGGTCAGGGCCTAGGCAAGGAATGCAGTACAAATGAAAATCTTTATGAGGTATTTGCTTCCCACAAGTAAGGCAATTATTAACTTTTACTGACATCGTTAAGGAGCAAGAAAAAGCTTCCCCAATGGGGTACTTGGCTTTAAGTTTGAAGACTTCGGTTCTGAAACTCGAAAATGAAAATTTCAGGAGTCGGCCGACCAGCACTTGCAAACTGATTCTGCTTTGGGCACCGCACAGCAAGAAAGACTGATGTAATGGCATCAGCTGCATGTTTTATACCCCTGATAACCTGACGTTATGGAAGAAGGGGCAGCAACTGACGCAGGACCCAAGACTTTGTTAATCAGGCCGACTGAGGGCAACCTGCCAGCAGATTACCCAAATGTAATGACTGCAACAGTGAAACAAGAAGAACATCAGGGAAATAGTGAACTGGAAATCTTGAAGCAGAGCCGCGGGAGAGGAACCTGGAATGAGCAGATCGACCAAGATCTGAACTCCTCTCATCCTGCAAAAAGCAATTACAGAAGTGAGGCATTTGGTGAAGACTCATGGGGCAGTAGAAAGGCCAAAGGGCAACAAAGAGAACTGAAAATTCAAGGAAGAAAACAGAGAAAAGTAAAAATGTCCTGAAAAGGAGATGGATGGGGAAATGAAGGTAGGCACCCTTGAGATCCAGATAGACCAGAAAGGGCTGGGGAAGAAGACGAAATAAGGTTTGAAGAGACAGCATCCAAAAGGAAGAAATCTTGAGAAAGGTGTTAAACTGGGAAAGGTTCTGAACTCGTCTCCAAGTGCCCTCCTTCCTGTGACTCAAACTTCTAGAGTAAAAACTCCGCCCTATCTGGGCCGGGGGTACAACCTGAATGGTGTCCTGAACCAGAAGAGAATAAAGTAAAGCACTTCTGGGAGAAAAGGAAGCTGTTCCCAAGGAGGCTGAGGAATACTCAAAAAGGGAGGAAGGGATTTCCAAATCATGAAATACCCCTAGCAGTTGACATACAGAACCAGAGAGTCTGCTGTGATTCTCAACCAGTTTGGAAGGGACAAGGGAAAGATTAAGGTATAAACAGACCCAGCCAAGTGTAAGGGGAAGCAAATTGTCAAACAGAATCTGGCTTGTCCTGAAAGGCAGATTTCTGTGAAGTAGGTGTTCTAGCAAGAAGCATATGACTAGAACCCTTTTTAACCTTGGGTGAAGGAAGAGACAACATACAAACACAAAAGCAGGTTTGGAAGGGTAATTCATTTGAAACTTTTCCCTTTTTCTTTGGAATAGGAGAAACAAAAATATTTTTCAACTCCTGCAAGACCTTGACCTTATTCTGGAGAGACTTAAGTTAAACAGCAGCACCACAAAGATTTTTATCCAAAGGAGCACCCAACGATTTGACCTTAAGTCATCAGGCAAAGCTTAAAGACAAAGCCATGAGTAACACCTCATGATACAGCCAAATGCAATGGCCCCAGAAGAAGCATCAGCAACATCACAACTATTCTTAATAGAACAATGGGCAACTTGAGAGATGGAACTCAACAAAAAAAGGACAGAAGCATTACCCTCAGTCAGGAAGAGCAGAGATTACTTGAGAAACCTGAGAAAGGAGGGCCAAAACACACTTACTCATAGGAGTCTGGTAATTAATGGCACTATAAATAAGGTGACTGTAGTATAAAGCCTTCCTGCCTAGCCTCTCCATGGCCCTACTATCCTCATCTGAGGGAAGCAGCTTGATAGAGGACAAAAGCTTGGAGGGGTTGTCTGAAGAGACCGATACTACAGAAGGATCAGCAGAAGGGCATGTATACAAGAATTTAAATTCATCACGTACCTTGTAAAATCCGTCAGGTTTCTTTGGAGCTGCAGGCTGAGAATCAGGGACCACAGAAGCTGCTGAGAAGGTAATTCAGGAGGGCATCCAGAATGGGGAACAGCAGAAGGTTTGGGAGACTCCATCTGAAGGAGCTCATAATACTTCTGGATATCAGAAACGTGACAGCAATCCCACTTAAAAAATTCCATTATATGGGTAACTGTGTTCCCAAAAGAGAGTGCCTTCATAGGAGAATCATAGAACCTCTTCCTCTGAATCATAATCTAAGGGGAAGGGATTTGGGAAGAGTAACAACCTATGAGTAAAATCCTGCCATTCATGTTGGGGATGTTAACTGTAGTGAGAAAAATGTTTGTTTTTTCATTTCTTTTTCTGCAGGACATCTGCACAAAGCACCCTAGGATGGTCAGACCCTCGGCAACACCCAATAACAGTAGTAGAGATCTCCTTCCTCACTAAAATCTGTGAATTCCCCTCGGCCCCTCAAATATAATCAGTCAATGTTCCCCCTCAACGTCTGCAGCAGACATTTGTAAAGCCTGTGAGGACATGCGAGAAGTAGGATCCACGATAGCCTCAGACAGGATTGTGGCAGAAGAATCTGAAGTGACTGCCAGACAATCCTCCAGGCTTTCACTAGCCTTGAGAGAGACAGACGTCTGGGTGAGGCTGGAAAGCAGCCATATCAGGCCTTAGTTTTTTTGCCTTTTTTATGGCAGACAGCTGACCCTCAGGACAGGAATACTCTGACAAAGCACCTTCAGCTTGCAGCTTAGCTCATTAACTCCAAGTACCGTCGAAAGGTATCTTAGTACTTAAATCCAAGCACTCCTGGAGGCAGTAGGAACTGTATGTTGTTACACCCCAGTGCCTTCTACAAGCACGAGTAACTTTAAAGTCAAATTCTAGCTCCACTGTTAAAAATTAAGTTGAAAAAGTGCCTTAACTTTGTCAGTTACCTTCTCAACTTAGTTTTCAGTGTGGAGTAACACAAGGTTCATATTTCAGTTTTATGAGAAAATTGGCTTGCCATGCACTGTGTACCTTCTTGCGATTACAGCAAGCAGATTCTGTATGAAGCAAGTGGTGGCAGCCAATCGGATACTAGCAATCCAAGCTGCCACCTGACCAACATGTCCACCCCCAGACCCAAGTTTTCTTTGTTCTGTCTGTAGCAGTACAGCAACCCATATTTAGCTTATGCTTCCAACCACAATGCTTTTTTGTCAGTTTGGGCACCTTAAGTTTTTTTAATATTCTGTAAAGGGATCACTTGTATATTAACTGCTGCTGTTGTAACAAGTACTTTCTAAAGTAAATGGCACAATGCTTGTTAAATCACAGCCTCACAGTCTCTCACCTGTAAAATTAATTCCCATTTAGAGAACTATGCACCCCGTAATGCTTGCTGTTTACGTTGGAGGACTGAAGTTACTAACTAATGACATACGGTTCAGCTTCCGACTTCAAATCCTGCATAGAATTCATGTTAAAGGACAACTACAGGATATAAGCAGCAGTGACCTGCCGATGGTGTGTGGTAGTGCGGTGAGTTCTTTATTTAACCCTCAACACGGTTGGTGATTACTTCATGTACATTCTGAATGAAAATGAATTGCATATTGAGCCATTAGATGTTCCAAAAATGATGCAAGGGTTCAGTCTGTCCCCCATTTAGGCTTACTGTTTGCGCTGACAATTCCAGAATATCAACAGCAGCCATGTGGCTATACAGTAAAATCAATCCTATAGTAAGCAAAACTGTTTTTCTGTGATCCTTGGCAGCGTTCAGATAAACTTGGCAGAATAAATTAGAAGATGTGGATGACCGTTTGTATATGGTAACTACGGACATAGAGTCTTTATAGGCCTGTATTCTACATGATGCCAATATATATAAGAATCAGGAATTTTTTAACCGATAAATCTAATGGGAACTACAGGGATTCTTTTTTTTAATTTGCACCTTGGTGGAAGTTATGTTTCATTTTTTTAATATTTTTATATTTTACAGAAAATAAACAGATTTTGTGCATAGTTGACAAGGACCACTATGACCCCTTCCTTTCTTTGGCAAATTGGGAATGTATTTCTTTTTTTCAGAGTGAAGTAATTTGTATTGTAAAGTTTGTAATGATTGGTAGTTTGACCTTGTCATGTCATGGATACTTCAACTGCAATACTAGAGACTAATCATGCACATTATGACCATAATTTTATGTCAGAAAAACTAAAAACAGATTTATATATTTTTGTAACTGAGGAAGTGGATAGGAAAGAAAGAGAGAGGATTGGGATAATAATTTTCAAATGTATGCATTGTACTGTTAACTTTGGTGGTAGATCAGCCACAATGTTTGAATGAAAATATACAAGTGTTATACTACTTTTATTGAATTACTCTCGTCTTTTTCTAGCAAATGGCAATGACTCAGTCTTACATTACACTTCCACCAGGAATGTAATGACTGTCTACTCACCTTTGTCTGAGCATGCATAACCTTGCAGAAATGAAATGCAAGTCATTATCACATTATCAGTTTACAATATGTGCAGTTAAGTAGAACACTGAGTCATTATCACTTGCCAGGTAAAATTCTCAGCAGCTGCCACTGTTATTCACATTACTAAGCAAGCAATAATGCCCAACAGGGGGTGTGTTAATGCATAATTAATGCCTGCCCAGGGGTGTTATGAGGCCCGATGCCATAGGCACAGGGCCACTACACCTCTGGTAGGGCAGTAATTACACATTAACACACCTTCTCGGGCATTATTGAGCTTAGAGAATAAGCTTTCTGTACAATTTGTTTTACTTTTTTTTTTTTTAATCATAATTTTTTGTATGTTTTTGAAGTAAAATAATTCCTCTGCCTAATGTTTCAAACTTGCTGTAGTACATGTTAATGGTGCTGGAGGAAGCATCTTGCATCCAAAATATAACACTAAAAATGTCCAGTATTTACTTTATTTTTTTGGTTCCTTTCACAGACAGTCAAACTATGTTGCTGCAAACAAAAAAGCAACTATTTTTGAAAGGCAAATCATGCTTATTTCATACAGCCTATCTAAACTTAGCCAAGGCTTTTGACACCATCCTCCACTCAGGCTTCATTGACAAACTCAGCCAGCTAGGTTTCAACCCTTATATCGTTAGGTGGGTCGCTAACTCTCTCTCTGATGAATACATATAATCAAAACAGTGGAATCCACATGCAACAACAGACCTGAAATCAGTGGTGTTCCACAAGGAACAGTCCAGGGACTCTACTATTTGGAATCTATTTCTCCCAAGTACAAGCAAAAACTAAAGGTCTGTGGCTGACAAAGGCAAACTGGGAGCGGTCATAGAATCTCCAAATGATGTCAACATCCTACAAGAAGATCTTACATAAACAGATGATTGGTGCCAAAGTCATAGCCTTAAACTCAATGCAGAAAAATGCATCATCTGTTTCAGTAAGGTATGCACTCAGTGGTGAGAGACCTTGGTACACAGGTTGACATCAACCTTAGCTTTGATCACCATGTCTCCACAGTGGTTAGAAGGGCATTCTGTATTGCTCATCTCATAAGTAAGGGCATTGCCTCCAGAAAAAAGTAAGTTATAACCTCCCTGTACTCTTCCCTCATCAAGTCAATAATCAAGTACAACACCCCTTTTGGTATGTACCTTTCCAACCACCTGTATTAACTGGAAAAACCACAAAGGTTCCTCACAAACTCAAGGTCTTCAGCATCTGCCCTATGTGGATCATCTGAAATCACTGTCACTTTATTCTGTTTCATACAGAGTACTCAGAAGCGATCTCTGCCTTGCAAACAAGGCAATTTCTGACCCTGCTTTACTGGAAATGCTGCATATCCCTAAGTCAAATGGCACACGGGTTACTTGCTCTAAAGACCTTAACCTGGTATGTGACATTAATAGAATCTGCTAAAGGGACAGAAACTCCCACTTCATATCAAACAGAGCACCTCACTGGCAATCTGGACGACTGGATGGGTAACTATAAATTCACTCTGGGGGTTCCACTTGTGTCCCTCTTGGACACGGGCATTAGGTGCTGATTGTGGAAACAATGGTAGAACCTGGCTATGGTTGTAAGGGCCCTAGAGGCATTAGCCTACTAACGTCCTATGATCCTATATATGCCTTAAAACATAATGCTGGCATTTTGCCATTAGTACTTGTTCTGCTGGTGGAATTGCCATGCATTACATGCACTAGGTGCATTGGCACAGTGTCTTATGAAAGGCAAATATATTGACAAGCTGTTTGATTCCAGATTATACATCTCTATGCATCACCACAGGGTCACACATTAAGCAGTCTGAGTCTTAACAGGCTGAATTATATTCTGTTATCAGATGAGTTGTGTAGCTCTGTTGTGAGACAAGGAAGACTGCATTACAGGAAGGATTACAAAAGCAATTCAGTCATTCTTTGTGTAATGTTTTCCCACTGTACAGCTTGTATTTCCTCACTGTGTTGCACATGCATATTTCAAGATCCTAAGGTAAGAGGTCAAGAGGTATGCAGACCTCTAACTGCTGCTGCCAGGGATCACTGCCACTTC